>NW_015150471.1:1938916-1940971 GCF_000732505.1 Cyprinodon variegatus
GTTTCCAGATGGATATGCAGAGCAAATCCATCTGGCGGAGTCAGGTTACCAAAGATAGACCCTCCGATGACATTTAAGGACCAAACAAGGAGAGCAATCATCAGAGATGCAGCCAAGAATGGACAAATATTTCAGTCAGTACACGTGTGAAGTTGGTAGAGATGTAACCTAAAAGACTTGCTGTATACGGTGGTTCTACAGTATTGAACAGTATAGTATTCACTCAGCAGGGTATGAATATTTTTGCACTATGCCATTTTCACATTTTTCTAAGCTTTCTAAATAAAAATAATAATTCTATTTCAAAATGTATACCATTTTGCGTTGACCTTTCACTTAAAATATCAGTAAAACATTAGGTTGTAATGTGACATAATGCTGAAAAGTTTAAGGGGTATGAATGTTTTTGCAAGCCACTGAAGTGACGTGTATCATTTTCACGCCCATTCACGGGTGATTTTATAAGAGTAAATGTAGAAGCTAAACCTCACTAACTAAAAGACCAATATTGTGTCACAGTGAAAATGTCATTATTCAATCCAACCATAAATTTCAACTTATTTTCATTTATTTTTTATTTGAAATTTAAAATAAGCAGCAGCAACTGGGAGAAAACAAAGCCAGGTTGTTCTAACAGTTCTGGATATTCTTCTTATTTAACCTGAGATATGTGGGCTTCAACATGTAGCACAACCCCCCCAGGCAACCAGGATAGAAAACACCAACACTTCCTCATGTGATACAAACTGGCTTTCATTTATCGTGTAAAAAAAAAAAAAAAACATCATTACAATGTGAGCGTCATTCTCTCTAGCTGAATAAGTTGATAACCTTATATTCCATTTATTTCCTTCTACAAACCCATCCAGGACTGAATACAGACACAAATATTAACTTAAAATGGGAGGCAAAAGTAATAACAGAGTTTTTCAAACCAATGTTCTGCATCATTTATTAAGAGAACCTATTTCTCATAGCCGCTCAGAATTTGGGCTTTATAATTGAAATGGTTCATAAAAAACGAACTTCATTTGGGGAATAAAGATGTGAAACGTTTATCAGCTGGATGCCCCATGTTAGGATTCCATCTGTGTTCATATGTTGTTTGCAATTTGTGAAATAAAACCGGTTAAAGATTTTATTTAAACTTTTGTAACTATTGGGGGCATTTTCATTTGCAATATATGACAGTTTGCCTAACTGCTCAAGTTTTGGTTGAGAGGTGAACCTGATTGGAGAGGAGGACATAAAGGACTGTGATGAGGAGGAGAAGAGGAGAGATGGCTGCAGCAGATGAAGAGTGAAGGCTGGTTTATACTCAGAAACCAGGTCGTCTGCGTGTCTGTTGCATGCAAATGTGCCTCCACCCCTGTCGCAGATACTTTGCTGCACCTCTCCAAAATTGTAGGTGACCACAGACAGTGCAGCAGACAGGAGGGCTCCGATTGGTCAAATCTACATCCGCTCTACTCTATGCGTATTTCCTGTTTGGTACCTTACCAGATTGTTTTGTTAGTGTGACCGCCATTATGGAAAACGACTCGTGAAGTTGGACCAGCTAGAAGAGCGAGTTGCGTGAGAACGCTGGGACCCTTTTTCCACCTGGATCCCACGCTCTTTTTCGCCCTTATGTCCCTCCTTTGTCGGACAAACCTGCCTCCACTTCCTCACCGCCTCGGCTGTATCTAGACCCACAGCTAGTTCGTGATTGTTACTCTTGTGTTGTGTTGTGGAATAACAAAGCGCAGACCACGCTTCAAAATTAGGCATAAATCAAAAATATGTGCGACACACTCACGGCTGCTGGAAGTCTAACCAGTTCTTGAGCCGGCAGCACGATGAGGAGACTTTGAAAGTATATCTCGGACTTTGCAGGGTGATAGTGTGCAGACAGGACTCTTTTGCAACTTATTGAATAACTGTTGGTTTTTTGAGTGATCTCCTTTTCATTTGCAAAACCAGTAACTAAAGGCCAGAACACACTGAATCCGATTTCGCGTTAGCCTCGTGAGACCATCCTGATCTCGCGAGCTTTCAAGATTTCACTCGCTAATC
>NW_015150471.1:1942551-1973674 GCF_000732505.1 Cyprinodon variegatus
TCCAAGAGAAAAAGCATGTGACGCATTCAGTCATGCAACAAACTGAACGGAGACTTTAGTATGTTCTGGCTTTAAGTTTCTTTACACTTTGATTTGTGCCATTAACTTAAATGTAGCTGCTACTTGGTATGTGTGCATAAGTGAGTGTTTGTTGTTTACTAAAGCTTCTGGTTGATTTGATTCTGCTTAAGACACCTGGATCCTAACTTTAAGCCTAATCTCTGCCTTATCATGGTAACAAAAACAAAGTTGGTGTTTGCATTGAAGGATAGGCAAACATAAATGATACAGAGGGGTAAAGTAAGTATTTAAAGTAGACATTGGGGGTTCTTTTTATTTGTGTTTCACTTTGTGGTAAGAAGGCTAAGCACCATAAACATTAAAGGTAGAGATACCACATTATTTCGAAAACTCAGGTAAGCCAACTCCGTTAAATGCAGAATATTACAATGGGCGCTACATTTATTTTACCTGAGAGAAATCCTTCAATATCTTTCTTTACCTAGTCACAAAATGTCACTTGTGTGTGAGTGCGTGCATGCTGACTGGGTCCTGGAGTTGCTTTCAGGGAAAGATGCATTTTTCTCCATAATTGTGTAAGATCCATAAAACTTTAAGAGTTATTGCACTTCATTATAAATTATAGTAAACTTTTAAATAAATTGTCCTTCTTTTTTGGGGGGATGGGTTAAACAAATTTAAATACACATCGTCTTTCATGCAATATATATACATATATATATGTGCAATTTATTTTTCTTACAATAATTTCCACAAAGATTATTCCCCTTTATGGGGTTTGGGCCATTCAAAGTGCTTTTTAGGTTAAGTGCTAATGTTAAGCTGAATCAGCGGGGTTTTCCATTATCTCTAAAAGGTAAAAAAGCAATAATCTTTAGCTTTATTCAACTAGAACTGAAGATTTAGAATCAAAAGCATTAAAGTTTTAGTAAAAAATGCTAAAACACAAATCATAAAATGATGTTGGATTAGAGACGGTAAACAAAGGCAGCAGAAATAAATTCATTTAACTGCTGGACCTGAGTTTGAATTCTTCTTTATGCATCGATCCCGTCAAGCAAACATGAGCAGAACCCAAGCATGCACGCACACACATTGACACACGCATCACTCTCTGAGCAGTTTACAGAAAACAGCACATCTTGTTGAATCTTGTTTGTTTTTTTCCACAACATCCCAATGAACCTCTCCTATTTCTATGGAATACAGACTAGTAGGAAGAGTTCCTGCGCCTCAGCAGCAGTGGCAGCCGAAAAGCAGAGCTGATAGGCCCGCTCTGCAGAGGAGTCCAGGTATCAGCCCCCACAAGGGTCTTTGGGTCATGCAAAGAGCCTCTAGAAGTCAAGTTAGGCCAAATGTGATTTCCATAAGCTAGATTGACTCTTTGTTGTTACAGTGAGCTCATCTTTCTTTTGGGGGGAGAACTTTGGATGGAGGATTGCATAGACATCTTGCTGTTTGCATGTCTCAACAGATTCTATATTTGGCATAGAGGGTTGGGATGGGGGACTAAACACAACCAAAAATAAACAGATGACAATACAGACAATGCTCACCTTTGTCCAAAGCACCAACATGGAGATTAATATTACTAAAAAAGTTGATATAAAGCTCCAAAAATAAAAAGAGCCTTCTAAAGTTCAATTCAATTGTGGTGGACAGTTTACGTAAAGAGCATAACTAAAGAAGCACCGCCCAGAATTTCCTTTAATCCATTTACTAAACACACTAAAAATTAAGGAACACCGACATCAGGGGCATTTGCCTGACTTAAATAATTGGATATATTTAAAATCCATCCGTCCGTTTTCTCCAGCTGTCTTCGGCGGAGAGGCGGGGTACACCCTGCACAGGTCGAGAACCCATGCATGCTCTGGGAGAACATGCAACATGCCGGGAATGGAATCCGGAACCTTCTTGCTGCAAGAGCAGCCATATTTAAATTCCACAACGTCTCATCAATTGGCTTATTAAACGAACTTTGAATGCATTTATTTTAATACAATGTGTCCATCAGATTGGAGCATGTTGAACTGACTATATTTTAGGACATGGAATTGGATCTTTTTGCTTTTTTGCAAACTTATGCATCATTAATACATTTTACCCAATGTACCAGGTTTGGGTACCAGAAATTAGTGGACAGGAAAAGCCCGATTGGTGCATCTCTAGTTAAAATCAGACACAGATTTATAATTTTTAATAGATTCCATCCTCTAAGACCCAGATTAAATCTTAATAAATCAATAGCGTTTACAAAGTGTGAGTTAGGTGTAAACTGATGCTGCTTCAGGGAGCCAGCGGTGCTTTGGACAAACGGTCGAATCCATTTTACACTTTGATGACAATGTGAGTTTTCAGCAGCTGGGTTAGCCAGGATGCATGCAGAACAACGACTGCAGCTAACCAAGCCACTGGTATCACCCACATCAGGAGTTTAAAGGACAACATTTGAGCACTCATACACAAAAACCTGCAGCCCCAACATGTAGCGCTTCATGAGACAATGAGGGGTTGGTTTTTATCTCTTTGCAAACAATACGAGGCACAGGGGGTTATGATTAATGTCAAGGGGCACTTTTGAACATGGATCTGCATGCACATGTGAGAGACGTGCATACATGAAAAAGTTGTAACAAGCATTAAACAGTACTTCGCTTTTACTCTTCACTTACATGACAATGGGATGGATCAGTAAAGCTGACTTTTTACAATGAACCTTGAGTGTTTTTGAATGCTTTTGTATTTACATTATTGATCATGCCCCCCAAAAAAACTGTATAAAGTAAACAAAACCTAAATCCAAACTGAAAATATACAAAAGTACATAACATAGTATTGCACCTTGCAAATGGGCAATATATCCTCTCAGTTTTTAATTTCTTTTGTCCCCTAATGTCTGTGTTACACCAATATCCTCTCTGCTGGTGAGTGGAAGTTGGGTTGTGGGTGCCAGGTTCAGGTCCAGCGCCTCCCTCTTTCAACTACATTCAGTTCCAAAAAAACAATCAGCCATTATAGAAGCAAACACCCCTTAGTCTCTGGGCCGTTCACATTTTTAAGTCATGTTCTACAACACAGTCAGAGAAGAGCTCAAGGATTTTTTTCTAACTTTCTTGGGTTCATCTAAGATCCAAATCAATCAGAGTCGCTCCTTTTATAACGATCAGATGCATCTAGTACGAAAAGCATAGAGAAGTTAATCTATTTTAGTAATTCTGTTTAAAAAGTGAAATTCATTATATAGATTTAGATTGCACACAAAATACTTTTAATGATTATGGCTTACACCTGACAAAAAAAAAATCTGTTTTTATTTTTAAGATAATGACATAACATGACATTATATGCCATATATTTTTAGATATACCAATAATTTACATAATGCTGATAAATTATTTTATTAACGGGGATGTTATGGCCTATGCAACCATGGGGGAGACTGCTGGATATTTGACCAGCAGGCAGTTAATGAACCTTTCTAGGAGGGGGTTTAGGAACGGAGCTGGACGTTCAAACGGTGCTGTACCAAACCTTGGTATTGGAAAGCTGAGTTAAAGAAAAAAAAAGGAAATATTTGGATTACCAATTGGTTTCTTCTGCTGATAAACCTAATGGAGATGCAGTTTTATTTTACTCCTGGACTTGCCACCTAACCACAATTCACTGGACTCCAAAAAGGTTTCAAAGAACACGGTATCAATATGTTTTATTAATAGAAAGACGACAAAAAACTGGCCTGAGCCTTCATTCTAGAGAATCTACTGGTTATTGTAAGAGAGGATGAGAATCACCAGAACCAGCATATAAACGACATAACAGCCTTGTCTACTATGGAGGATAAAAAGTGCCAAAATTAAATAAATAAATACAGCGTTAAATAAATTATTAAATGTGTCAATAATTAATTAAATGTGGAATTAAATAAATAAATGTGTCATTCATTAATTAAAACCACGTCGCAGTGCATCGGAACCGTTAAAAGAATCTGTCAAACTCACCCATCAAAGTTAGGGGGCGGTTATCTAACACCTGATTGGTCACCCTGCACATTAAGGCGAAGCAAATCGATTACAGAGACTGTGATCCGCAGGTTGTGGACATACTCTGATACAGTAGATGGCGACTCGATTCGTGTTAACCCCGCCCCATAACTTTGATGGGTGAGTTTGACAGATTCTTTTAATGGTTTCGATGCACTGCGACACAGGACCATGAAATAATTAGATGCACACTGAAATAATTATATATATATTTTTTAATAAAATGAAGACGTATTTTATTAAATTAATGACTCATTTATATATTTAATTCCTTATTTATTTAATGAATTACACATTTAATTAACTGTTTATCGCTGTATTTATTTATTTAAATGTGGCACTTTATATTAGTGACGTGGTTTTAATGAATGAATGACACATTTATTTATTTAATTTCACATTTAATTAATTATTGACACATTTAATTATTTATTTATTTAATTTTGGCACTTTTTATCCTCCATAGTCTACAGAAAAAAGGCTTTAAATATATACTTCATGTGACGGAGGTCCCGCTCAGAATGAACGAGGGCGAAAACGACCATATCCGAACAGGCTGAAAAAGTCTGTAGAAAATGCCTGCATGTACAAACTCAGTGTGGGAAATCCCCTATCCGGGTAACTGGCTTTAAACTGGTGTGTTTCCACATGCCATCCAAGGCGGGACTCGCCTCTCCCTCAGCACACGTGCAAATTTAACACAACGCCTCCTTTCTCATTCCTGGGTTTATTGTCCTCTTCCTGCTCTCCTACCTTCTTTACTTCTGTGGCGGTATTACTGCACCCCTGAATAGCGTGGTGTAGATAAAACAAAGCCTTTTACAGCTCTTCATGTTGAATCTGGTTTTACATTTTTCCTCCAGAACCTTTCTGTGCAGCTTGCCTCTATCTGTGTGGATGTAGCAAAAATATTAAAGGATAATTTACTCCAAAATCAACTTTATCAGCTAAAAAAGTTGATTTAGGAGTAAATTAAAGGATCATTTGCTACTAAATCAAGTTTTTTTTGCTGATAAAGTGTATAAATAGATCTCTTACAGTGTTCTCAAAATGTCCCGGGTGTTTTTTAGACAACACACTGTACAATGTGTCTAAAAATGCCAATTTAGTGCCCTACTCAGGTTTAGAAGGGCTTACTGCTTCTGATTGCTCCTGAAGGCTTAGCCAGGATGTGACCTCATCAAAAACTAACATCGGTAGGTCTCTCATTGCTGCTCTCTTCACACCATAGTGGTTCACTTAGGGAGTTACCTAGAAAGAAAAATCAAACTATCTAATAAATTCAAGAAAATAAAAACAAGTCTGCATCATGTGTCCAGTCTGGTTTCATGATTTAACGTTAATTTTAATTAAGTCAGTTACATGATTTAAAAGCTAATGGAAAAAAAACAATAATTTTGAACAGAAAAAAAAAATAAAACTAGAAACTGTATTAAAATTGGACCAAAAGGGATGTACCTCATCTTTCTAGTCTAAAATAATGATTTAACTTTTATTGTGAAGACTTTAAAATGCTTAGAGTGGAGTTCTTTTAGATAAAAGTTAAAAAGCCATTGGTCTAGATCTGTGTTTTGCTGTTAAACTATTATCTGGGGTTTCATTAGTTTAAATTTGTCATTATCTTTACTTGCTTTCATTTTCCTTCTATTTTACTGTTTGTTTCATGTAAAGCACTTTGAATTAACTTTGTAATGAAAACGTGGTAAATAAACTTGCCTTGCCTTTGTGCCAGAGGCAGCGGCACCTCCAGAAAGGTTGCATAGGGGAGGCTAGATGGGGCCACTAAAAAAATCTTGGGGTGGCACACTGAAACTAAAAGCCATATATTGTAGTAAACCTGCATTTAGAAATAATAAAATCCTAAACACCTACTCATATCTTGGTTTATTGTAGGATTTTTAATGTGACTTCGCTGGCTGTGAATAATGGGATGAAATTCTAATCTGATGCATCTACAGTTTACACATGGCCAGTGGGGTGGCCCGGGCATTGAACAGGGTGGCGCCACTTGCCAAGTAGGTTGAAAGACATAAAAGTTGATAATTTTTCTTTCTCAGGGGGGGGTTTGGTTCAGATAGTTTTTGTTTGTCCCGCTCAGGGCTCCTTGCCACAGGACCTTCCTTTCTCCCCATGATTATATAGGGCATAACATGATTTTAACGGCTCCTATCGTATATATTAGTGTTGCGCCGATGCCATTTGGCCTCGATACCGACGACCGATACCTGGCTGTGCAGTATTGGCCGATACCCATACCATATGTTTGAAATTGATGTCTGTGTGTGTATATATATATATATATAAAGAACTGCATACTACTTGGATGTTAAATAATTGCCATCATGGCTTTGTCAAGCTGCTGCAATACAAAATGAATCCAGTACAACTTTTTATTGCCTTTCAATTCAATTCAAATTGGTTTATTTCTATATTGCCAATTCACACCACATGTCATCTCAAGGCACTTTACAGTTCACCAGATCATACAGCCAAATTGATTCAAAGTTTTCTATCTAAGGAAAACCAGTTGATTGCATTGACTCAAATGCAATCCCTCACACTAGGCATGCTTGTAGCGACAGTGGAGAGGAAACACTCCCTTTTAACAGGAAGAACCAGGCTCAGTGTGAGCAGCCATCTGCCGAGGCCGACTGGTAAAATAGTATCGGTATATATATATATATTTTCTTTTTCTATCTTTTTTCTTTTTTGCCTTAAGCAACAGTTATAAAAAAAAAAAATAGATCATTAAAATATCTCGCAGTGTGCAACAATTTCTATATATGGATTTCTCTTCTTAGCTGAATTACTGAGTAAATAAACCTTTCAATTATTTTTAATTTATTGAGCTGAACTGAACGGTTGCGTACACACAAGCCCAACAGTTTTACATTATCCTGCAAAATATGCCTCCCGAGTTATTTTGAGTTTTGTGTTGCATGAGGTATGACAGGATTGTGTTTCAGTTTTTTTTTTGTTTGTTTTCAGTTTAAGGTTGCATTATTTTCTGTTGTATTTTAATAAAAAAGAGAAATATACATATGTAAAAAAAAAAAAAAAGAAGCTGTTCCTGTTTTGTTGGTTTTAAGTTCCTCCTGATAAAAGGGGATGGGCAACTGGAGAGACACAAGACAAAACACATCAGTTGGCTTCTCAACACAAGAGACAGATGTGAGCAAAAGAAGTGAAAGTTCTCCAATTTTACACTGCACACACGGTCAAAAAGTGACTACAGCTGTTTTCTTTTTCCTCTCTCTTTTACACAGAGCAGTTAAAGCATCAAAACACAAAGAAATATACGAAAACAAAGAAAAGGAAAATCTCCAATATTTCGGTTAAGGAGTCTTTTTTTTTTTAAAAGTCCTCTCTTTTAATTTTGCTTTATGGATTCATATCATTTTAGATTTTCATTTTGTCCCATAAGGAAAAGCAGCATTTAAACCCCTCAGTTACACACAAACCCAGTCAGCTCAACAAAAGGACATCAGATTTTTTTTCCCCCATCCTCGTTAAACAAAGAGGTGATCCAAACCTGCACCTCTGGAATGTGGGATCTCTTTTCCGACCCCTCAGTATTAAAACTTTAGACGGGAGCTGAGGAACGGGGGGGTGGGGGGTGTCTGCAAATAGAGGCCTCCTATAAAGTAGGGGGACATTGCATATTCCAACATTTCCCTGTCCATTGGGCACAATTCACACGTAATCCGAGCTAGTAATGGCATTTTTGATTCCTTACATTTTCTCCTCTCTCGTTCTCGTCTCTGCTGCTTTGCTGTTCACATTCAATCGGCGGTGGTCTCTGAAAGGGATAATGGCCTGCCTTGTTTCACAAGGTGAAGAGGCCACGGTTTTGATTGGTGTCAGTGATTCCAAACTCGAGGGGCAAAAGCAAGGATTAAAAAAAAAGGAGGAGGGAAAAACAACTTGAGGGGGGAATATCTGAAATGCTAGGATCATGATTACTAGAAGGGGATAAGTGCTACGCAGCCCTCCAATCCCTCCCATGCAGGGGTCTCTCTCCACCCTTCGGTGCGATGCCGACTACAGGGTAGGTTTGGGACTGACTCAACTGTGGCCGTCAGCCTCTGTTATACAGAGTGGTCAAGGATTCCCATCTAGGACGAGTTGGGCCGACAAATGTGTACAAGCAAAACTTTCAAGAAAAGGGGGTGAAAGTGAGGACTGCTGCAGTAGTGCAAAAACTCCCACTAGCCAGGCTGAATGGGGTCATAATGGTGGCTTGAGCTGAGCTCCAGGAAAAGCCATGAGGATGGCAGAGCAGGAGAGGTGAAGAATCCCAGGAGGAGGTGAAGTGCTTCCAGGTCCTCTTCTTCTCTTCATGTTGGATGCTTATTCGTCTGTTAGTTATCCATTCTGCACAGGAGCGCTGCCTGGTGTTGAGTAGGAGGGGGAACCCGGATTTGGATTGGGCCCAGAACTGAAGAAACAGAGTGGGCTTCAAGAGTCATCCAGCTGCCTCTTGTATGATGTCTGCCATGGATGTTTTACATTTTACTGGTATAGTGATGAAAACTGGGAAGCATATAAAATATTTAATGACAATCATGGGAAAATTAAAGTGCACCCCATGTCCAACTAGAATTAAAGAAAAATGATGATGAGCGTCCTCAAATCGAGAGATTTTGTGTTTTGCTGGTAGGATGTCAAACATTAACGATCTAACATGATCTTAAGGTTGAAAGACATCAACAATGATCCTTTAAAACACTTTAAAACCCTAAAATATAGTCCATCATTCTACGGTGGCCTTTTATATCGATAAAAAGGAACATTTGTGCTGGTCACTGTAAAGATTTAATTAAATAGATTTATATAAAATTTGACAACACTGTAAAATACCAGTATCTTTAGATTTGAAAGATCTTTAATTTTAGAATTTATCTACCTTACACATGAGATGATTGTTTACAGAAACCTAAAGGTAGTTGGGAGGGATGATATAAAAATATAAAGAGAACAAAATAGGGGAAAAGTAAAAGGGAAATACTTAACCTGGAGTCTTCAGTGTGTTTATATGATGAATTTGTCTTGTTTTTTTTATAGCTGGAATTTAAGTGATTTTAAAACTTTAAAGTTTTTAAAGCTTTTCTAATATCTGAATGGTTAGTATGCATTATTTAGCAGTGACAGTGAAGCAAGCTTTCTTTTTCCACATGATTGCCAATCTAAACTGCTGCCCAATATTCAGAGAAATCTTCTATTCATCAATATCCAGTGGCAGATATTACAGGACGAGCTGTGATAGTGTGGAGATGGTTGTTCTCTGCATGCCAATTCATTGGGGGGTGCGCGTTGTTCTGGGGCCGAGTCTCGTCCGTCGCTTCCTGCTTCTATAAGTCACTTCCTGTTTTTACAGAAATGGATGATGCTTGGTCCCATATAACAGAAGAGATGATCTGCATGTCATTGGTACCACTCCCCCTGCAGGATGGAGAAGGGTGGTCGGCCCTCCTGTCTTTTTGAATGGTTTTTCATTTGAACCAAGTGAGAGAGTTGAATGTGTGTCTGTTTGTGTTCTGTGAGTGTTTTTTGTGCTGTTAGGCAAATAAAAAACAAAAAAAACAAAAAAAAAATGCACGTCTTTATATAAGTCTGCATATGCAACTACTTGAATGGTGTATGTCTGGCTGTGGGCAGCTGCCCTGTGTCCACAGAGGTGAGGTAGTGCCTGACACAGTGGGGTGTGTCCGCTTTTTTGAGGTAAATGTTAGCCTTCTTGGCCTTTTCACCTGCTCTCAGTGACTCCCATACATTTTTTTTTCTTTCACTTTTTTTTTTTTTTCTCTTTTTAATTTTTTTCTAAAAAAAGGCAAGTGTGTATGTAAGCCTGGAGGGGCCACGCTTAGCTGAGTCCATGAGGAGAGGACTCTCCCTGTAGAAACCCTACAGGTTAGGGCTTTATATTGACACCGCAGTGCAGTGTGTACAGTAAAATGAGGCATTCATGTTACACTGAGGTGAGGTTGTATGTTTCCATGTAAATATGTGTGAGATGAAGAGCGAGACAGGAAGACGGGGTGTAGAAGATTTACTTCTGACCCCAGTCTGGGTATTACATCACACTTCCTCTTCCTGTCTCCGCTCCCCTATTATATGCTTCTCAAAGGGAATGCCCTCTTCCTGCCGTCTCGTTTTCCCTTTCCTTCTTTCAGAGTGGTAACTCCTCAGAGAGAGAAGCGCTTTATTGTCATTCATACAACGGTATGAAAGCTGCATAGGCAGTGAGAGGGACTGCCTGCACATGTCTGTGTGTCTGAGTCACAGGAGTAGGTCCGATGACAAAAAATAAAATAAAAAAAGAAGGTAGATATGGAGCTGCAGTCTGCCTCCTGTTTAAAGGCTGACAGTAGATTTCATTGAATCAAACTGAACTAGCCTTTTTTAGATAAATACAGCACCAGTTTCAGTGGGATGAGGAGCAGCTCCATCACAAAACAACAACAACAGCAGTAACGGCTCAGATTGAGTTGAGTAACAGGCTGCCCAGTCTGGTAGCGTTTGCTTCCATCGGCGCCGTTGCACACCAGCAAAATGTGGGGGGGAGAAAAGAAATAAAAAATAGTTTCTGCTTGCAGTGTTCGCTGATTGCCTACAAGAATGTGTAAAATAGCATCGACATTCCCCCCTTTTTTTTCTGAATGACTGTTTTAACACTTTTTTCAGAAATAATACTGTAAGGGTCCTGATCAGCTCGGAAGCTGCTTCAAATGTGAGCACTGCAAGAAGCATACAAGAAAAAAAAAAAAAAAAGGAAACAAGGAGGGGAACCCGACCCCCACAAACAACGCTGCCCTGAAGAACTGAGGTGAAAGAAACTGTGGCTCTGAGTGTGAGTGTTGTCGTGTGTTTTTTGGATGTGTCTTGGCAAATGGCAAAAACTCTTTCTGGATGAAAGATGCTGCTCAGACAGAAGGGCCCCCACACCGATTCTTAAACAGGAGAAGGTGTAGAAAAAGAGAAGGAGGAGCATTGGTTCCGTTCTCCTTATGCTGGTGTGTGTGGGTTTATTTATTTTTTTTTCGTGTTACGACCAGTTTTTCTTAAACCGCAAACTGTGAATTTGATGTTGAAGAAACGCAAATTCCCGCCAGTGAGACTCTTCCTGTGTCTCCGAGGCTTTTGCCCATCTCCCGTTTTCTGTTTCCCATAGGTAATGGCAGCGACTCCGTGTGTCACACTTCCTGGTCCTCAAACACCTCGAGAAAAAGCGGCGGGAAGAGTTCGTTGGGACACTCCACCTTCATGTGAAGGAAGCGGCTGGCGTGGCATGCCCCGATCATCCGCAGGTCAGTCACCTTCATCAGGAGCTTGGGCCAGAAGTGGGGAATGTTGTGCTTGCGGTAGTTGATGTAGTGCTCGAACGCCAGCAGGTAAGTCTCCTGACATTTCTCTATCTTGTCCACACAAGTCAGGCCCGAGCGATCTGTCAAAAAAGCAGACAAAAGCAACATTAAACAAGCTCTGAACCCCTTATTATTTCTTGGAGTTTGAACTGTCAATGATTGGTTGGTTTTCCACCTAAATAAAAAAAAATAAAAAATAGCAAGATGCAGGTTAAAACGAGAAATTACAGTCGGTAAGGGGTAATAAAAATGAAAAACTATTTTTCTGAAGCAAGTCATTCTGGCTTCTGGGAAAATTAAGTTCTGGAAATTTTTTAGTGACTCAGAATGGGAAAGCTGAGATCCATCTAGGCTGTGTTTACCTTAAGTGGTTGGACCAGAATTGTGGGGCAAAGTAGGGAATAGTGGTATGGGAAAAAAATCGATTTGGTGATATATCGAGATTTTAAGCCACCCGATATAATATCAATCTTTCAGCTTTTAAGTTTGATTTAAAAAGAAAATACTTTTTTCAATAAAAAAGTGGGGGGGAAATGCACTACTTCTGCACCACTGCTCCTGTAAATGGTGCCATGGACCTTTTGCTGTGCTTTGCCGCCATTTCTGCCACAATGGCCAACACAGACTGACTTAAACCCCAAACAACGTGGCTAACAAAACAACATAATAAATGAACTATCAATATCTTCTGACGAACATATAATGTACAGAAATTGCCGTTTTACTTTTTTTAAAATTTGATATCAGGTGGGTAGAAAATTGCAATATATTGTGATATTGCCTGGCTGTGTGTTTCCTGGACGGGGCCGCCTTTTACAGCTGCTTTCTGTAACTCTGCTTCTGTCTCCATGAACCCCAGTCGGCCTCAGCAGATGGCCGCTCACACTATGCCTGGTTCTGCTGGAGGTTTCTTCCTGTTAAAATGGAGTGTTTCCTCTCCACTGTCGCTACAAGCATGCTTAGTGTGAGGGATTGCATTCGAGTCAATAAGTCGATGGAATCAACTAGTTTTCCTTAGATAGAAAACTTTAAATCAATTTGACTGTATGATCTGGTGAGCTGTAAGGTACCTGGAGATGACATGTGTTGTGAATTGGCACTATAAAAATAAACTCAATTGAATTGAATATAAATAGAAAATATTGGCCAATAGGGAGTGGCAAAGGTGTTTTGTCTTGTGGACCCCACGAAGACTAGCTCATCCCATCTTTGTTGACAGCTAATGGGTATCTTTGTTTAAAGAATAAAAAATTAGCCCTGAGATAGAGAAGACAGTGGCCATTTTGGCGAGCCTCTCTGCTATAAAGCCAGCTACATACTCAACAAGAACTATGACATTTCTACTTGTTCTTAAGAAGTCAAGAACAAGAAAAAAATGTAGTTTGCTTGGAAGAATTTATACTCTGAGAGAAGCTCAGAAGTCCGCCCCTCTATAACACACGTCGCTGAAGAGCGGGCAAAGAAGTTGGCAAAGAGAACAAGACCACAACAGGGAGAGCAGAAAACATAGAAGCAGACAGAAATAAGAGCTCAAATGTGCTCTAGAGCCATTTGGAAAGACTACAAACATCTGACGAGTTCTGTGCAACAGGGGTGGGACAACACCATCAAGATTATTGATAGAGAAATGCTGCAAGTGAGCAGAAGTGGCATGTTAGACTATTTAAGCCATCAAAGTTAAACTGCATGACTACAGTTTCAACCAAATCCTGTCAACTCACAGCTAAGTAGTCAAGGCAAAAAGTAAGAAAAACAATCTGCCTGGACGTGTCAAGAAATAACAGCGAGAGGCTGAGGACAGTGCTAAGAGAACAAAAAGAAAAATAAATACTGTATCTTGGTTTTCCTGGAGTTCTTAGCTTTAAAGAAGGACTAAGACAAGGCCTCTGGAATGGCAGACTGGGTCAATGATATCGATCTAAGAAAGAGGCCCTATGAATGTGCTTCAGTTATTGGGGAATTTATCTTCTTCCGGCTGCAACATTCTCCATTAGAAACTAGAAAACTTTTCTTGCTACCAAAGCTAAAAGAACTAAATTATGTAATTTAAATGCAACCTTGTTTATTAGATTTTATACTGAACATCATGTTAAGCAACTGTAAATAAAATATAAAATGAAGAAACCTTTTTACTTTTAAACATACCTGAGCTCATGAGAAGCACGGCCTGTAGGAGCGCCACCTCGGTGTCATCCAGGTTAAACTGTGCCAAGCTTTTGCCCAGATCAAAGATGGCGTCAGACACTACTCCCAGCCCTCCGTTCTTCAGCTGCTCGCGCTTTACAGCTATCTCCCCGCTCAGCGTCAGCGTCTCGCTTTCCGGGTCATAGCGGATGGCCGCTCGCAGCGACATGATCTCCATGCAGCAGCCTTTCAATAAGATGATCTGGTCTTCGCAAGGCAGCTGATGATCAAACAAAAACAAATGCCTTTTATTGGTCAATGGAGACATTATCTCTGTTGTGAGGATATATACTGTATCAAAATATATAGGATCCCTGAGAAAATGCTGCATGTACTCTGACTATACAGCATAAAAACCCTTTTTCTGTTAACAACACCTTTGTTTCCACAACTGATTGATTATTTTATTAGTGATTTGCTATAATAAGGAGAAGAGCATGTGAATAAATCTAGTCCAACAGGCTAAATATGGCCTGCTACCCATTGGACCAAAGTTAACAGAGGGGTAAGGGCTGGGCCCTGGTTTTTTCATAGGGTTACAGAAGAAAAAAAAAAAGATAGGTAGAAAAATATGGGGAAAAAGTCCATTGTTAAATCTATCAACGGAGCCACAGATCAACGGGGACCCTGGAGTTGAATGTTGCAGAAACCTCAACTCTATATGGCTCAAGCTAAAAGTGCAACACTATCATTCTGAACTTGTCGTTAAATTAAAACTGTAAGGGTTTTTAAAAAATAACTGGTGCAGGGGAGCAGTTCAGTTTCTCTGCCAGTGTGTATCATCATTTCAGTTCTACAGTGGAACTGTCCCCTGTTGACACTCCTCTAAAACCATCCATGTGTCTGCCTCTGACAATATAGCTTTTAAGAGCCAAAAAATATCTATTGTGCCATAAAATATAATCATATTTTCTTCTAAGGTGAACTAATTGGCTAGAACTGCAAAATAAAAGGGAGTAAGGTTATAGTACCACAGTAATCCTGTGGTATTATCCTATTGATACTGACACTATCAACAAATTACATTATTTCTGAAACATTAGAGATATTTGTTGCATTTGGAACTTTATTTAAATCAATTTAAAAGAAAATTAAAAAGTTTTTAACGGCCGTGTTCTGCTTCTGCTAGTGGTGTGTTGTCGTCAGCATGCAGCTTCTGCTAACCATGCCCACTTGGAGCTGACCAGAAGGGGTAGAAAGCTAGCCTCGTGGGACCATCCTGATCTCGGGAGCTTTCAAGATTTCACTCGCTAATCAGTCTGGAGACTCTCCGTTGAAGAAAATTTGGAGCCGTTCACCAAACGAACGTCCAATCAGCGTTGGCTTTGAGGCGGGTTGAGGTGTGACGCAACGAGAAGCGCGACAGTTCAGTCTAAAGAACATGGCAGCTTCAGCCGATGAAACTAGCGTTAGCGTGGCTATCGAGCAAGTTTTATCAGAATTACAGAGTATTTCTTCACTGAAAGAAGAGCAAAACACTGCTCTGGAGGCTTTTCTCAGAGGAAAAGATGTTTTTGCTCTTCTCCCGACTGGTTTCGGCAAGAGTTTGATCTATCAATTGGCTCCTCTTCATCGTCGCTCTGTTAGTACGTCATATGCTTCGTTGATCTGATTGGTTTATTTGGCCCGTCTATCACCAACATAGGCCAATCAGCTAACCAGTATTTTCGCCCCTTCCCAAAATTACTTCAACGGAAGGTTTCCAGATAGATATGCGGAGTCAGGTTAGTAGAAAGCTGCACAGAACACAAATGCTACAGATGTTGTAACGGCCGGGAAGCTAATTTTCCATGCAGATTGTCCGTGCGTCAAACATCATGAGTCCTTTAAGACGACAGTTGCTGTACTGCGGACTCCATTCCTGTCCGGGTTTTGGTTTGCTGGTTTGGTTTAGTCTAATTTGATTGATTCAACCTCTTCTTTTTGACAAGTTTGATTTTTTTCCACTTTCCCCTTAAACTGCTTATTTTAAGCTTTATTTGACAAACATTTAATTACTCAAGTGCTTATCCTTGTTTTTTTGTCACAACCATAGAGCCAGGGTTTAAAAATCTGCAATGGTACCTTCCAGTCTGTAGAATGACAATGACCCTGCAGGACATCTTTAGCCTCAAGAAATCATTTTTTCACTTTACTCATCAACTCAACTCAACTCAAACTTTATTTATAAAGCACATTTAACACAACCGGGGTTGACCAAAGTGCTGTACAGGAATCACAGTTAAGGAACATAAGATAAAAGCTGAAGGCTAAAATACATAAACACATAAAAATAGAATAAGATCAATGTTTCAATTAAAATACATTTTAGAATAAAATAAAATAAAAAATAAAATTTTGCCAAATTTCCACTTAGACATGATTAAAAGCCAGGGAGAAGAAATGTGATTTTAAAGAGGATTTAAAAACCTCAAAGGAGCCTGCTGATCTACAGTAATATGCCAAGGCAAGTTATTCCAGAGTCTCGCTGCTGCTGCCATAAAGGCACGATCACCTTTGGTTTTAAGTCTGGTTTTAGGCATCGTGAGTAGCAGCTGATTAGAGGATCTCAGTGTTCTGGCCGGGGTATGAATTTGGAGAAGCTCAGTCAAATACTGGGGGGCTAGACCATTAAGAGCTTTAAAAACAAAAAATACAATTTTAAAATCTATCCTAAAAACAACCGGGAGCCAGTGCAGTGAGGCTAGAACAGGTGATATGTGGTCACGTTTACGTGTGCCAGTAAGGAGACAGGCAGCTGCATTTTGTACCGACTGCAGACAGTGTAAAAGTGAGTGGTTCAAGCCAGCATATATCATCACTACAAGCTTCCTCGCCTTTAAAATCCTAACAAGAAAAAATAAAGAGTTGCTATTTGACACTATGAGTTCTAATGTTAGAGGTTCATAGGTCCTGACAAACTGTTGAAATAAGTCTAGCAGGAAAAAAGCACATGGGTGTGTTGCCTGTAGCTTAGCAACAACTGAGTAAAACGTGAATAACAATTAGACAATAACCCAGAGTTCACCCGACCAAGTCCCGTCTATACTGTCATCTGTCACAAATTGTGCCATGTGACAATCCACAATGGACGCATGAAGAATCTGTTCACTAATCTACAGCAGAGGCAGATGGGTTGTCACCCGCAGGATCATGAATACATGCATTCAACCAAACTTGTATCTGTTTCCGCTGCATGGACAGATAATTCAAAAACCACGATTTAAATGGATACAAGGAGCCCTAAGCCGAATCTCATTTCATTGGGTGTTCTGAATTAATCTCACCTCGATGCAACTCTTCCCTCCCCGTGTCACAACTGGCAGCTGAACAGTTTAATTGACATTCGCTGTCTTGCTCTGTCTTGTACATTTGTAATCAGGGCTCGTCATCGAAGCGTAAACGAAATGCTTACAATGCGTTTACTGCTACATCAATTTAAAGGAGAAGCAGCTAATTAGCTTTTAGTGGCTTAATGACTGTTGGCTTTGTTTCTGTGCATTTTCTATCGGGGATTCAGTTAGGCAGCATAACGAAACCCCATCTTAGCTAAACTGTATTTGTACATTTTTAAGTTTTATCATTAAGTTTTATTATTAGATTAAAAAACACAAAATAAAATGAAAAAAACAGTTATACTAACGAAAAAAACAGCACCCAAATCTCCTGGATATGTCTCCAAATATTAAAATCTCTGGATTATAAAGACGACTCTTCATTTGGGATTAATTTAGCTACAAATTCCAACTCAAGATGCTTTGAATGCATCTGTTGCATTAGACAAAAAGCCTTGGATGATTCTCCAAAAACACCATCGTCACTTAATTATTAGACTGCTTTTGAGAAAGATGATGGATGAAGAGTATTTTTGAAGGTTTCAATTCTGTTAATAATTTGCCTTCAAGTAAACTGAGTCTAAAATGAAAATGTTGCACCTTTGCGTTCACAGGCTTCATGTGTAAATAAGTCACAGTATAAATAAAGCTGTTTGGTTAAGGCTTTAGAGGTTTGTTAGAGAACACTGGAGAACAAACAGACTAAAGAGTAGGTGTTCAGCAGCAAGGTCATAAATTAAGGTTTGGTGAAACTTAAATCAGAGTTAGGCTATAAAACTTTGAACATTTGTCATCTCATCATCTGAAAGTGGAAAACATATCTACAAATATACCAAAACATGGATAAATTGTCTGGCTTGGTAAGGAGGTTATGAATTAGAAGAACAGGGGAAAGGCTCTTAAATTGGATTAGCTGCAGATCTCCACAGCTCAGTTACCATAATCTGTCAGCAGGAGACCTTTTAGTTGGGAAAAGAATCTGGTTGCAGCTTATATTATGGTTTGGAATGGCTTTCTTATGCTGCGTTCACACATCATCAAAAGAGCATCCAACTCCTAAACTTGGATGCTTGTGTAATTTGAGGTCAGACGCTTTGAATGCTCGGAACTCCGGCTGTCGAGCTGCTCTGTTGTTTCGTTGCATCTAAAGAGCAGCTTGGCTTTATTTGCTTTGATGAATTGGGGGGAAAAAAAGGTTTTAAAGGTTATTTTCTCAACAAATCCACCTCAAAATGTCATCTGTGTAGTAATTTTATCAGGATATGTTCCTAATTAAATAATTAGTTCTGTTTGGGGCAGGAGGCCCCTACAGCAGACCGGCGGGTGACAGCGCTGGACTTCCCCAGTGAAAGCTCTCTGAAGCCCAATGCTGTTGGGGATTTCATGCTACCATTTATAGCAGCTGAAAGTGAATATAAAGTCTTTTTTATATTTGTGGTAAAAACTGTAAGTACCAGAACTGTAGGTACTAAATATTTTGGTAATTATATTAATAAATGCCAAAAATATTTGGTACTCATTGGTATATATATATACCTATTATTTTTTTAGCTGGCAGGTTTTAACATTTT
Source organism: Cyprinodon variegatus (assembly GCF_000732505.1). Classification (NCBI taxonomy): domain Eukaryota; kingdom Metazoa; phylum Chordata; class Actinopteri; order Cyprinodontiformes; family Cyprinodontidae; genus Cyprinodon; species Cyprinodon variegatus. The sequence continues at coordinate 1,961,049 of NW_015150471.1, forward strand.
TAGTTAATATATATCCTTTATAAACTGTTTCACCACAGTTCAATAAGAAAATGTTTTAGTGGTGCAATAATGATCAGAATTCATTCTCTGTTCCTTGTTTATAGAAAAATAAATTATCCTGCCTTTTTAAATCCTGTGTTTAACACCTTTTATAAATATAAATTTTTCATATACTGACAGCTCTGCAGAAGGGATCACAGCTAGCATGTAGTGTCTCCCAGAAAACTCTAGTTTGTGGTTTTCTGATTGGTTGAACTTCTACGGCAAGGTGCAAAAGTTAAGATTTCCGAACTCCGGTGTTGGATTATATGATGCCACAACGCTCGGAGGGCCTCTTGATGCTGCTGGACGATGCATGTAAATCAGATGCTCTCTACTGCCCAAAATGCAGTAACAGGGAAGCAGTAGATCAGCTTAGATTAATGTAAAAGGAGAAAAACCCTATAGGAGGCTGCAGAAGATGAGATGTAGACAGATGTTGACCTTCTAGCAGGGCAGAGGCTTTAAGCATACACAAAAACTGTAGATGGTGTTAGGTTTATTCAATGATGATTATAAAATTAATGTGTGTTTATGAAACATTTGTGCGAGGGGATGCTCCACTCCTGTTTCATGATCCAGTCAGGAGACCATCCTGCCTTGTCATTCTGATGGAGCATTCTGTCTTCATGAACTGATCAATTGTTCTGTCAGAACAATACTCTGTTTGTAACCATGTGTCATGTTATGTTAATAAAATGCTCTGCGGAGGAGGTCCAGTGGGAGACAGTGTGTTTGAGTCTGGGGTTCAACTGTCTCTCCTTTCTGCAGAAATTGAATCCATAATTGTGTATTTCAGTTCTTCTTTTGCAAAAACCTACATTTTATGAACCCGACAGATGGAAACAAATTCAAGTGACTCTGTGGCAAGAACTGAAAAAGACCATTTTGTCATATGTGACTGAACTTAAGGTGTTTTATAAATGAAAATGAGTGTTAAGCCTGTAAAGAAACAGACAAAAAACTTGCAGGAATAATTGCTGCTAAGGGTTCATTTGAAAAAAAAAACAAAAAACAAAAAAATGAAAACACATCCTTTTCCTTTCACTTTCCATTCATATACCAGGTTGAGGAGTATGGATGAATTATCAAGGCTTTCTACTGCTCAGCTTAGTCATTACTTCAATCTTCGTGTTCTCTGAAAATACATGAAATTATCGTCCAGACAAACTGTACAACTAAACCTAAGTAATTTACACAAACAAACACAGTCGGACAGAAACGTAGCAGCATCCATCACTCTCTGAACCGGTTCTCTGCTGCCAAACAATCTACCTTCACTCACCTCAGAGAACATGGGCAGTTTTTTGGCAAAATCAACCACGCGAGTGATGGCAGGGGTGATGATCTTGGTGAACTCGCTGAAGGCTTCAAGATCCACTTTGTCACCGTCTGACGTTGGGGCAACCGGAGACTGGCCAATTTTCTCTGGCTGCATCAGGTGAAAAAAAACAGCGATTAGGAAATGGTGTAAAAAAAAAAAAAAAAATCCGTCAGAAATCCGTCCAGCTTTAGAATATCTATTAAAACCTCCCTTAGAATGACCAAAACCCTCAAACATAAGCTCTAAAAACCTATTGCAGAGTTCTTTTTTAATTTTTGCATTCTTAAGTGAACTATTTTTATAAAGCCTCAAAATCTAAATCTAGATAAGTCATTTTTTCTTAAAATAAGTGCATTTGTTCTTGAATTGAGGAGGTAAAAGAGACATTTTGCCAATGGAACAAGACAATTTACACTTAAAATAAGAAAACACAATTGGGTTGTCTTATTTCAAGTGCATATTATCTAATTATCTTATTTTAAGACTAAAATTACTCATTCCAGTGGCAAACTATCTCATTTACCTGCTCAAATTAAGGGTGAATACACTTAATTTAAGAAATTTTTACTTATTTCTAGTAGGGTTGTCAAAAGTATCGATATTCAAAAAAGTATCGATACTGAAACGTTGTATCCGGATACAATACTCGTTTTTAAAAGTATCGATACAGTGCTACCACCAGTGGCAGCTAAGCAGTCATTCATCTAGAGGAAAATGCACTTTCTGAATAATTCTACGCACTTTTCAGTTTCAGACTTTTTTCTGTAACAGCTGCAGCTGCTGAGAATTATTTTTGTTTCTTAACCGGTTTGGCTAGCGTCATTGCTATGTGTGCAAAGCATAGCCAAGGAACACTTACTTTTAATTTATCAAGCTTGCTTAATATTGTGCACAGCATACAACCTTTATTGTATTTATTGTATTTTAATTATTAATGAAAATATTTCTGTAGAATTTTGGAGTCTGTTTTTATCCTTGTGGTATCGAATGTGGTATCGAGTATCGGATATTTTGCTTAGTATCGGTATCGAGTTGAAAAGTTTAGTATCGTGACAACCCTAATTTCTAGATCGTTTTTGCACTGATCTTTTGGTTGGAGATCTAGAGATAATAAAACATAGTTTGTAGTAAAGACTGTCACACAGAATCCCATCCAGTTTGAAACAGGATGACTAAGAAAGTACCGTGATTATCAATAGAGGCTGAGAAGTTTCAGATTTTAATTGAAAACTTTAATAAAAACACTGAATTATTTGTCATTTCCATTGAGCACTATTTTAGTCGCATAAAATAACGATGAAATGCATTGAAGTTTTTGGGTCTAATGTGAGGATTGTGGATATTAAAACGTTCACATTTAGATATCTCAGCAAATGAAATGTGATAATGAAAAATACGGTTTCATACCTCTAGTTAATAAAGTATGTGCAAAGCTAAAGTTATTTTTTTTGCAGTTGAGCTTCAGCCAAGGTTAAGATAAGCATAAGAATAATCGCCTTCAACTGCAAGCCATCAATCATAAAACTTGGACCAAAAACTGCCATAAGATCGTTCATGTAAAGGTTAAAATATTGCAATAATAACTTTGATAGATGCAACTCTAGATTAAAAAAACAAGCATAGCATTTGTAGGTAGTCAGGGTAGTTTGTATATATATAAAAAATAAAAAATAAAAGCTTTTGAGGAGAAGTAGGAGAATCATCTGAGGGTTTTACACACTTAATTTGATACACTTATTCCACAGATATTGTATTTAACACTTTATGTTGGAATGGCTTTTGTTTGCATTGAGTTCATCTATGGCAAAATGTGATTAGAAAAGTCTAGAGAACTTAAGAAAACAACAAAATCTAGGGAAAAGTTCTTAAAGTGAACTCAGCAGATTATCTAGATTAATGCAGAGTCTAATTCTGGAAATTGATGAGGATAAATTAGGTTATCGAATCAGCCTAATTTTCTAAAATGACCTGAACATCGATAAATGTAGCAAGAGTCATGGAAGAATGTCTCTGAAAACATTGTAGCTCTGTGCTCTGCTTGACCTTTTGAATAAAAACAAATCAGTTTTGGTTGATCTAAGAGCTGGATTAGTCTAATTGACTGATTATAAGGGCTTATTGCTGGCTCCTTTTTTTTTCCTTTAATGTGTGAAACCTGAGTTTTCAACAACAAAGGGTAGCTGGCTCCAGAGTCATGGATTAATTGTGTAAAAGTTTGACACTTTTCCACACTTCTTTGTAATGTGGACTATATTTACAATCATCATCTGAGTGAGGAAAGACAGAAGAAAGAACACATGGATGAAAATATGAAGAAACAAAAGAAGGAAAAAGGACAAAGGTGGAACAAAATAAACTGAGGAAAGAAAAACAGATAAAATGAAGGAAGTCAGACAGGAAAAAAAATGAGGGAAAGAAATTAGAAGAAAGAAAGCATGATAAGAGAAAGAACACCAAGAATGTAAGAAAGTAAATGCACAGATGAAATAAAAAGAAAAAGGGTGAAAACAAGGAAAGAATGAATGAAAGAACAAGGATAAAAAAGGAAGGGCAGGAGACGGGTGAGGAAGAACAAGAAAAGATAGTGAAAAAGAATAAAAATAATGGACATAAAGATGGACAGGAAGGCAGGTAAGAAAGAAAAAATAAAAAAAGTCAAAAAAAAAATAAAAAAGTAAGAAAGCAAAAATAAAAAAAGGAAAAATAAAACATCGAAGAACAAAAAGAGAAGATAGAAAAAAGAGGAGAGGAGAAGAGAGGGAGGGAAGGAAGGATATTTCCCAGCTCACCAACAGGTGGCATGATTTAATGCAGCTTAAGACAATAAATTAAAATTTCCATTCCATTAAAAGAGGCACTGATCAAATGTAAGCAGTGTGGGAGAAAAAACAATGTGCAAAAAAACACATTGATATGGAAATTCAGAGCATTAATGGTGCGAATATGCAGTATTTTCGGTTTGGTGTTATAAGTTTGATGCAGACTCTAAATGATTTAGAGTATTTCCCAACAGTTCAGCAGTCTGATGGCGGTGGGGAAGAAACTGTTGCAGAATCTACTGGACCTGCATTGAATTCTTTGAAACCTCTTCCCAGAGGGCAGCAGGGGGAACAGACCATGGTGATGGTGTGAGAGGTCACGCAGCGCTGGCATAAAACTCTTTCTTCCAGTCTGAGGCGCTGCAGCCTCCACTTCACACAGTGAGACAGCTGGTCAGAACGCTCTCTATGGTGCTTCTGTAGAAGGTGGTGAGGATGGGTGGGAGCAGGAGGGCTCTCTTATCCTCCGCAGGATGTAAAATACACATTGTGACCAGTGAGGTGGTGTTTACACTCCAGGTGAGGTTTTCTGTGATGTGCACCCCCATATAGACCTATAGACCACCTCTATATCTGATGGTGTCAGTTCACCAATCATGGTGTGATTGGTGAACCAGGGGGCGCAGTTGTGTGTCAGGACATAGACTTGAGGGGAGCCTATGCTTAGGTTGAAGACATCAGAGGTGTTCTGTCCAACTCAGACTGTGAGGAAGTCTAGCAGCCAATTGTAGAGGGGTGTATTGAAGCCCGGCTGTTCCAGTTTGCCTATCAGATGCAGTGGGATGATGCTGTCAAAGCTGAGCAGTGTATCAGACATCGTTGAAGTAATTTTTCTGAGTGAAACTTTGTTTTCTAGAGAATTACAGACTGGAAGATATTGAAGGATCTCAGGGCGACATTAACGGTGAGTTTCCTTTTACTCTGCGAATCAGAAGGTAATCCCAGAGTCATGTGTAGATAAGAAAGACAAACCTTTAGCGTTCAAGGCAAACAACTAAACAAACAAAGGATGTTGAAGAGTAAATTATACCAGGGCTTACTTATCATACAGTAAGCCCTGTATACTTACTCTATACTAGTAGAAAACAGTAAAAACTCTGGCTTTATACCTCATATATAGTCATAAATTTTTTTGGATTCGTGTTTCCTGATTATGTGGATGTTTTTTTTTTTTTAAGATAACGTATACTGATGTATCAGTTAGAGCCAAATAAAAAAAAAAATGTAAAATTTATTCAACATATCTGGCATAAGGGTAATTTTTTTTCTTGGAACTTGGAGCTGGAATTAAAAAGTGTTTTTTATTATTGAACCTGAGTTGAAGTAGAACCAGATGTCTGCTGGTTTTTTAATCGGATCTTCTGCTCGATGCACAGATTAAACAGATTCTGATGAAAACACTTCACTATTTGGAAAATGCTTCCTTGACCATCAGTTTTAAATTTATAAGTTTAAAACCAATGAAAAGCAGGAGATTTATGTCTGCTGAAGGTTTATGGGGAGGATTCATATTTCACTTTGGTCAGATGGTGTGTACAAACACCAAAACCTTTAACTAAAAAACTATTTTGAGATCTTCAATTATATAAATGTTCATTATTTCATAAAAAAAAAAGAGGATGTTTTAGTAGGATGTTAAATCTACTGTAAAAAGAATAGCTTCTAAATCTCAACTGCAAAGCTTACATCCACATTGATGCTGTTGGCGGGGTGAAACACCAACGTGAAAATTTATTGAATTCCTAATTTTATAAAAATGTTATTTCAAAATTCTTGAAAAAAGCTAACTTTGGCAACTTGGCATATATAGAGCAAAAGGCCTTCTGAAAAACTCTGCTTTTGTTGTACCTGGGGAGCTGTGCTGTTTCTGGGCTCTTAACCAAATGTAATTGTGTTAATGGTTTAGAAGATTAATGTATCCTGCTTCCCCATGAATCTCAGCATATGTCATTGCTCTGCTTTCTGTAAACTCTCTCCTTATCTCTACTGAAGCAAATCCTGGGTTATGATCAGTCATGTCCAAGCTGGCAGGTGGGACGTCTAAAACGCAGATATTTCTCCTGCTTTCTATATCAACCATCCACCCCAGAAGTACCCCTCAAGATATATTTTGCTAGGATTTTATGTGTTACACTGATGCAAATTACATCATAATTATCCATAGAAACTATCTAAATATTATATTCCAGTGGTGTTTCATTTTATATCAACTTACTTGATTCTGCATTAATTTATTTGGTTGAAATACACCTCGTTGAAGGTGTCGGAGTCAAGGGGACTGAACCTTAATTCACTGCAGACTTTCAGAATTTAATTGGTGCATCTCTGACGCTAAAAGACAGAAGGTTTGGGAACATTTCAACAGCTCAGGATTCTTTAGAGCTGCTCTCAGTAAAGTAGCTCCTAATTTCCATCATGCCTCAGAGAATGTTCACTTCCACAGGTGTTAGAAAACGCACAGAGAATTCAAGCAGTCTGGAGGCAGAATTGGGGAATTCATGCAGGACCTATGGAGTCATACTTGACACGTTAAAAGCAAATGGATTATGTGCCGTGTGAATTCATAGTGCAAAATGTGAGTTAGCAACGGCAGCAGGGCTGGTTTGATTTGTCATTACCTCCCGACACGGAAAGTTTCCTTCTCGTATCTAAATCTCCTTTAGATGAGGAGTGTGCACCCAGGTTTAAGCGTTTTTCCTCTCCACTGTCGCTGCAAGCATGCTTAGTGTGAGGGATTGTATTTGAGTCAATGAGTCGATGCAATCAACTGGTTTTCCTTAGAAATTCTTGTATCAATTTGACTGGATGATCTGGTTGAACTGTAAAGTGCCTTGAGATGACATGTTGTGAATTGGGACTATATAAATAAACTGAATTGAATTTAATTTATATTTACAAACAACTGCATAAATTGCATTCTGCATTGGTTTTGCTATTAAACAGTGTAAACAATCACAAAATGGATTCATGATTGTCTCATGTTTATACTTTAGCTCGTTTTATCAATGTAACATTGAAAAAATGTCGTCAGTTAAACAGATGGAAGAAATTTTGATAAATATTAAGTCATTAATTAACAAGTCCTTAGCATGAAAACTCTACTCCTGCAGCATTCAGACTGATCCTGTAAGGTTTCCCTACTCTAAGAGCCAGACTAAAGAGCACATAGCAGGAACTGATCTTTAAAGCGGACCAAATATATATATATATATTAATGAAATACATTTTTTTTATTTTTGCAAGTCCTTACCAGGAATTTGCGCTTCTGTTTCCACTGTGCGCCCTGAGCGTTGGTGTGCCGATGGGCCTCCGTCACCAGCCGGATCAGGTCCCATTCGTCCACAGTGGGCTCTGGACGGCTCTGCAAGGATTTCACCATCTCCTCCTTTTTGCGTTTCTCCCTGTTCTCCTCAATAAGGCGCCGTTTAGCCACCCGCTTTGAGTCGTCCAGCACCACTGGGTACAGAAAAATGTAAAAATGTTTCATATAATCATTATCCAAGTAACTTGTTATTTAAAACTAAATATTTCAACAGGAAGCATGTTTTATTCACCATAACTTGTGAATTAGACCATTTATAACCAAAGCCATGGTAAAGCATTCTACCCTTTATTTATTGCTCAAAATCCAATTGAAAACATTTAAGTTTTTGTTTGTTGTGTGGAAAGATGAAAGCTCAGCACTTACAATCCATGGCCATTCCCACCGAGATGCACTTCTTAAAGCGGCACAGCTGGCACTGGTTGCGGGTGATCTTGTCGATGATGCAGCAGCCATCGTATTTGCAGGAGTAAGTGGGGTGGAGGTTCTTTTGAATGGTCCTACGAAAGAAACCCTGCAGGCATCGGGATAAAAGCGCAAAAAAACACAAGAGAGAGAGATGAATGAATGCTTCAGGCAGAGTGACAGTCTGTGACACGGAAGGGGTCGCCTGGTGGGAAACGGAGCAGTTAGAAATGAAAGTGATGGAGGAATAAAAAAAAAAGACGAGGTAACACGATCCTGTCAGTCTGCAGCTGCAGTGAAGAGCAACAATCCGTCCTCCTGCAGCTTTTTGGTGAAACGCTAAACCACCGTTTGGTGCAAAGACCTTAAATCCTTTTTTTTTTTTCATTCAGCTTCGGATATTGAATGACTTTCCTATGATCGTTAACATGATGCATATCAGCCATTATTTCCGGCTTTCTAAAGGTTTCTTAAGGTTTAGTTTAATTGATTTCTTCTCATTATAAACGACATCAGAAATTCACCCCAAGACAGAATAATAAATACACTATTTAAATGTTTAAAGCACCTTATAATTACTGCATTTTTCCACCGAGAAAAGCCTGATCCAATGACATGAAACTAAAGGAATAAGATATCTGCTGCTGCAGCAGGCGGCTATGGTTGCGTATGCATACCTTGCAGCCTTCACAGGTAATGCAGCGGTAGTGGTAACCTGTGGCTTTGTCGCCACACACCACACATGGCTCATCCTTTTCGAGGTAGCTGGGAATGTACCCTGAAATCAGAACAAACACAAGCATGAGGATATGGAGAAAATCTTTTTATGGCAACAGGCATGCAGTCCAGAAGCATGTCCTTTATTGCAGCCTGCATATCACTGCAGGGAAATGGTTGATTAAACTGGGAGCAGCATTTTCATCAAGGGTCTCATCTTTTTGGGCTTATTATTCAAACCCTTTCATTCCTTTATTTCAATATTAAATAATAATGAAAAGATTCATATAAATTTAGTTCTGCAGTGGGCATGCCTGGAATGTAGAGGCTTCAAAAAGCAGAATCAGGGAAGACGGAGGGAAGGAAAAAATGAAGCCAGAGAAATAGGATGGAATAGAGATAGAGACACAAAGGAAGGGGAGGAAGGATTAAAGGACGGGCAACAGAAAACATGGAAGTTTAGAGAGGAAGGACACAAAGCAGAGACAGAGGAACTGCAACATGGAAGAAAAGGAAGGAAAAAAAAAAGATTGAGACTCAGATTTTTTAGCTTCGTGTCCAACAGTGGTTTAACTTCACTCTAAAGGCCATAAGCATCGTTAGAAAAGAGTCCTTTGCATCGTTTTGCTCTTTATAGTGCCTTTGCATATGGTTAACATAAATCACCTGCTCCGGCCTCATTATTTGGATTTGGTGTAAATGCACCATAAAAAAGGGAGGTAGGATAAGGAAAGGAAGGGAGGCTGGTAGAAAAGGAGAAAAAACAGAAGAAAATGGACAAGAAAAAATGAAAATTGAGTCAGAATCACACACAGCAAAGAAGAACAGACAAGTGTGACACCAGGATGGAAAGACAGAAAGAAGAGAGGACACAAAAAAGATATGAGGGCAGCATGGAGGGACAGAAAGAAGGAAGGAATGTCAAAACATTCAGAGAAAAGAATGCAGGAAATAAAGTGTAGAAACATAAATATTTTCCATACTCATTAACATTAAAGGAATAGTACACCCAAAACATGATTAGCCTTCATTTTCTACTCTCCCCCATGCTGAACAACACTCTGGAGTACTTTTTTGATATCTCAAATGCATCTGGAGATCTGGGAGGCTTCTTGCTGTCTGCTGACATTCAAATAATGGAGGTCTATGGTGCCCGAGACAGAAAGGTCCATAAAAGTCCACAAAAAACGTGTCAATATTCCTCCATACTGCTCGTCCAATGTATTCCAAGTGTCCTGAATGGGTAGCGTCCATAATTTACTCGAAACGAAGTCATTTAGAATGTTTTTAGAGCATAAACAGTAGTGTATAGGATTTCCTAAAAGCGCGTTCACGAGTCTACGGAAACCACGGCAGACCAAACCAGATGAAAGTGCGCATTCAGCGTCTGCTCTGCCGATAATGCAAGCGTAGAAGAAGAAATGTGCTGTTTACCTGTACAAAGAAAGAAACAACGAAAGAAAAATGTCTGAGGACTTCAGTCTTGAGGAAGAGCATGAGTTCTTTGCCGAGCTGAATGCGCACTTTCGTCTGGTTTGGTCTGCAGCGGTTTCCGTAGACTCGTGAACGCGCTTTCAGGAAATCCTATACACTACTGTTTATGCTCTAAAAACATTCTAAATAATTTGTTTCGAGTAAATTATGGACGCTACCCACTCAGGACACTTGGAATACATTGGACGAGCAGTATGGAGGAATATTGACACGTTTTTTGTGGACTTTTATGGACCTTTCTGCCTCGGGCACCATAGACCTCCATTATTTGAATGTCAGCAGACAGCAAGAAGCCTCCCAGATCTCCAGATGCATTTGAGATATCAAAAAAGTACTCCAGATTGTTGTTCAGCATGGGGGTGAGTAGAAAATGAAGGCTAATCATGTTTTTGGTGTACTATTCCTTTAAAACACATAAAATCCTACTTCCTCCATTAAGGAACCCAAATTACTATGATTTTAAATCTAATTCTAATTTAGCTTCCAGTACTTTAAATAAGTACTTTCAAAATCTCTCTAATGAGTTTAATCTGATGTGAGCTACATGGAACAAGTTTCACTTATTTTTAGAGCATAGAATACGGCTTTGTTTAGGAACAGAACGGCTTGTTCTCCTCTTATACCGCCTCTTAGACCTGGGAGAGTTTCAAAGTTTGCCCAGAGACACAGGAAACAGCAGATTTTCAGACATTTCATGTGCCGTATACGTGGCTGAACAGCAGGGAGGGGAGGAGATGGTCCACTGCAAGTTGCAAATAAATTCAGCGTGGGTGTCCGGGGGAACAAACATACACAAACTGGGCAACAGAGGCATCAATTTTCAGCTCATGTACTGCAACTGCTTAGACAGTTTTTCAGTTTTACGTTTCTTTTTTGGTGCATACTACACAGCATTGAGCGACAGACTTCTTTTACAGTACGATAACTCCAAACATGGGGCAGGGGGGGGGTTACAGTGCTGCAGCAGACCGTTGGGCCCCTGCAGAGTCTCAGATTACATCCAGACAGAAAAAGTGGAGAACCTAAATCCACTAATAAAAACCTGAGATTCTTGCATCATCTAAGATTTCTTGCATACCTGACAAACTACAACTGCAGCTAGGAGGATGAGTGAGGTTATACCGGGTCAGAAAGTGACCCAGTTCTTTAAATTATTTAAACAGATTATCCAAAAAGAGCCTCTATGTCTTATCCTCGGTGGATACAGGATGAACCCAGCTGTGTTTGAGTTCGCATCGGGGCGTGGGGAGAGCTGTGACTGGCAGTGTCAGTTGGGCTCTGCTTTTTGGCTTGGATACAGAATTTAGACGAGGAAGAGGAGGAAAAGGATGAGAAGGAGGAGCGGTGGAAGAAGAGGATGGTGGGAAAGAGAGGCAAGAGCCAAGGAGGCACAAGCCACATTTTGGCCAAATCGATTTGCACAACTATGGTTACAGTAACTCCAAGCTGGCGAAGGATTGGAATAGTTCAGATTTGCTGGAAAAAAAACACAGAACTGAAAAGGAAAAGTGCTTAAGGAAATAAAAAATCTAAGAACAACATGAGAGAAATTTCACTTCTGCAGCCTTGGAGGGCCAAGCAGCAGAACCAGCCCCATTCCAGTGCTAATCTCATTGGGAAGCCAAGCCCAAAATCAATACTGCTGCAGTTCTCTGGATCGGTGCAGAACAGGAAACTCAGCGAGACCCAAAGGGGTCCCTGCAGAAGCGGCAAAGCCCAGATAAATATTCCGTCTTCGCAAGTTTCCCGCCAGAACAGCTGCTCTCTTTGTTTGGATCAGAACAGAATGGATCAGGTTTCTGATGGAGTCTCAGGGTTCTTTCTCTAAAACCCTGACATGACAAGAGTGCAGGAGGGGTGACATATGAGACTGTAAACACTGTGGACATTAGGGGATAATCCTGCCTATACACACTAATCCCCTGCTGCTGTTATGAGCTACACAATGAAACTTTAATACCATAATATGTGATTACCTGTGCTTGCAATGTTAAAAATTAAAAGGGTTCATAATTTCAAAGGGTGATTTTGCTTTTATCACTTCAAAGAGCTTCTTCCATTACACTCATGTTAAAACCTACAGATATTTAAGCATCTGTTTGATCCATAATCTGGACATGGAAAGAATTCAGGGTTTCTGATTTTAGGTAAACGTCACAATACTAGTAGTAAGCATGACTTCAACCTCAATTCCAAACTTTTCTCTTTTATTTACTTTACATTATGTCTCCCACAATTCTTTAAGTAGCTAATTTCTTTTTATTTCAACTTTTATTGTCATTAAACTGTTACAAGTACAGAGCAGCAAAATGAACTCTCTGCATTTAACCCATCCTCTTGGGGAGCAGTGGGCTGCCACTGTGCGGCACCCGGGGAGCAGTGTGGCTTAAGGGTCTTGCTCAGAGAGCCAGAGTGGCAATCTGTTAGCCTCGTGAGACCATCCTGATCTCGCAAGCTTTCAAGGTTTCACTCGCAGATCAGTCTGGAGACTCTCCGTTAAAGAAAA
>NW_015150471.1:1974938-1976187 GCF_000732505.1 Cyprinodon variegatus
TTTTCTTTAACGGAGAGTCTCCAGACTGATCTGCGAGTGAAACCTTGAAAGCTTGCGAGATCAGGATGGTCTCACGAGGCTAACAGATTGCCACTCTGGCTCTCTGAGCAAGACCCTTAAGCCACACTGCTCCCCGGGTGCCGCACAGTGGCAGCCCACTGCTCCCCAAGAGGATGGGTTAAATGCAGAGAGATTTAAGTGTCACTTTTATTCTGTTTAGATATTTCTGTTGGCTCTATACTTCTGGAATGTAAGAAGCCGTACAATGTCCATCTATTTCTAGAAATATGTTTAAAACCCTGAGTTGGATGAAGATTATTACGAGGTGATGATGGTGTTCTGTATATTTGCTTTTACCTTATTTTCTGCACTATAAAGCTCACCTGAAAGCCTTAAATTTTCTCAAAAACCGACAGTGCGCATTTAGTCCGTTGCACCCTATCTATAGATCAAGATTAAGTTTCAACAGGTCTAGAAACTACAGGGAGCAGCCGCCGAGTTAATTTTCTCCCGTACAAGTAGTGCGCTGTGCATGCTGGGGATTTTCATTTCCATTTGTGTGTGTTAAGGCCCCATAATGGCTCCTATCTAGAGACACGTGTGAGATGCAGAGTTTAAACTCAGTTTAAACTCAATGCTATGCAATGGATATGGAAGAGGATTAGGGCCACTGGAAAAAAAGTTAATTGATTTTTTATTTTTATTTCAGTTTAACATGGGAAAAAAAGTCAGAATTCTTACTTTTCTATCAAAATTCTGACTTTAATCTCAGAATTCTGACTTTTTTTCTCTGAATTCTGACTTTTTTCTTAGAATTCTGACTTTTTTCTTAGAATTCTGACTTTAATCTCAGACTTCTGACTTTAATCTCTGAATTCTGACTTTAATCCCAGAATTCTGACTTTAATCTTAGAATTCTGACTTTTTTTCTCTGAATTCTGACTTTAATCCCAGAATTCTGACTTTAATCTTAGAATTCTGACTTTTTTTCTCAGAATTCTGACTTTTTTTCTCAAAATTCTGACTTTAATCTCAGAATTCTGACTTTAATCTTAGAATTCTGCCCTTTTGTTCTCAGAATTCTGACTTTTTTCTCAGAATTCTGACTTTTTTCTTAGAATTCTGACTTTAATCTCAGAATTCTGACTTTAATCCCAGAATTCTGACTTTAATCTAACAAACAAGTTCGCATCAAGCCATAGCCATGTCTGTTTTAGAGACTAGCTCTCTTGTTTTAATGACCTTCTGC
>NW_015150471.1:1978287-1979133 GCF_000732505.1 Cyprinodon variegatus
GCAGAAGGTCATTAAAACAAGAGAGCTAGTCTCTAAAACAGACATGGCTATGGCTTGATGCGAACTTGTTTGTTAGATTAAAGTCAGAATTCTGATGTTAAACTGAAATAAAATGTAAAAATCAGTTAACTTTTTTTTTTTCAGCGGCCCTAATCCTCTTCCGTAAATGGATGACAGAAGGCGAAAACAAATTCACCAAACAGGGAGACAGCGTCGAACGACATTCGCTACTATCTGCCAGCGGGTCGTAAATGCCTGGGCTGAGGTATCAGCCTCAACTGTGGTCTGAGCTTTCAGGAAGGCAGGAATTGTCACTGAACTGTCAGACAACAGCAGTGACATAAACTAAAGAGCCGGGAATGTTGGATCCCTTATTAGCCCAACTGCTCAATTTGGACACTGAAGAAGAAGAATTAGAGGGCTTTGTTGATAACAAATGAACAGATAGATTGAAATCTATGTGTTTCTTTTGTGTTTTTACAATATGATCAACCTGAAGAAGATTGATCATATTGTAAATAATATATTAATAAATATTGACTTACTTATCTGACTATTTTATTGACATTCTCTTTAGCACAGCTGCATCTAGAGGATGCATAACGCAACCCCAGCCACTACTGTAGCATCTATTCTATGCGCATTATAGAGCGGAAAATACAGCATCTGAAGCATTGAATGCATTCAAACAACGACACAGAGCTAAAACTTTGAGTGCTGTTTAAGAGTTTCTGTGATCAAGGCCGATCATTTCATTTATTTGGAAATTAATTGTATTCCCCCATACATAATGAGTTTTCGGGGGTTTGCTCTACTCATATTATCAGCAATCAGAATCAACCTATG
>NW_015150471.1:1980066-1994655 GCF_000732505.1 Cyprinodon variegatus
TGAGCTCGTAGATGATGATAAATTACATAGTTATGTATAATATATTACATTTCTGACTGTATATCCCTGTAATTATTACACACTGTAGCTTTAAAAAACAAAAATCACTGTCACCACCTTTTTACACATAATATAAGAAAGAAATAACAATAACATACAAAACAACTAATAATAGTACATTCTCACAGACATCATCCATGATGATTAATGGTTATTTTTGGTCGCATTTAGTTTTGTTATTGCTGTCGGGTAAAAACTGTCTCTAAGGCTGTTGGTTCTTGGTTTAATTGCTCTGTATCGTCTGCCTGAAGGCAACAGTGTAAACAGAAAATGTCCGGGATGAGAAGTGTCCTTTGTGATGTGTTGTGCCTTTTTTAGACTAAAGTTGCTAAGCTGGCAACAGTATCTAAACCTGGAAGTTAGAGGTCTAGCGCCCCTGGTGGATAAAAGTTAGACACTCGCTTTCCCTTTACATTGATCCACTGTATATTTTTCATCTATATAAAAACGTAAACCATAATATCCGATGTATTAAAATAAATAAATTATATTCAATAATGCAGATAATAAGTTTAGACAAAAAACTACACTTAAATTATATTAGTTAAAATTAAGAAGAAGAATTTATTTTAATTGTTTGTGGATAAAATGTATATTTAACATGTAAAACAAACCTATTTTAAACATTTATGCAGAGATTATTTATAAATATATAAAAATATATTGATATATATGTTCTTATTATTATCATTCATTTAAAATAATCTCTCTCAAAACATATTCCTTTATTCATTTGCTGTTTACTATTAAATTAATGAACTAAAACAAAATCATAAACAGCATTTTTGGTATCTAATATTCAACATAAAACTGTTTACCTCTTATTTTATATATGGAAATACCACTAAGTATTTTTTTAGACTGAAGATATGTTTTTTTTTTTTTTTAATAGCAAAGGCAGTTTCTGGTTCCAATTAAAACGAGCTTCAATAATTTGGAGCTTATTAAGATGGAGGACTTGTTTTAATGTTTACAAATTATGCAAAAATTAAATGTATTCTATTATGAGTTCTCAGTGAAAAAGGACATAAGGGCCAAACAGCACCACCTGTCTGCATGCCTGACTCAGGAGCCCCCAGTGGGAAACCTATTGCTTGTTGAGTTGCTATAATTAAGCTCTAATATTACCTTAAACTGCCCTTTTACATGTTAGCCTTTAATAACAGCTTGGTCCTGCTTATGACTCCCTTTGTCCTTTTCAAAATCCATAACATTGTTTACTACGGGATTAAAAAAAGCTCTTAAAAGGATCCTGATTTATTCTGATTGTTGTGTTTGCACCATTTTAAAACTATCGTGTTGCTCCTTTGGTAATGCTTCCATCTTATTGGGATGTTGGATAAAGAGCCTTTAGAAGCTGTTAAGCAAAATGTCATTAACATCCACGAATCCTTGAAAATCATTTCACATTCTGTCAGTGTTGCAGGAAAACATCCAATGTAAATCTGCTGGATTTGAATTTCAAATACAGCTTTAAAGTCGTGCAGTTTTATCATAGAGAAAGGAAATTATTCATACTTGTTTTCCCAAATCAAATACATATAAAAAACGTATCTGGTTTATGTAAAGCTAAGCCCTGAATCATTGCTATCCTTGGAAAATTCTGATTGGAAATAAAAAAATTTAAAGCAAGAGATTTGGTTTTTCTTATGTTAGGTTTCTGTTATAGTATTCATATTCTGTGTTCTTTGGTTTTTTCCAGTTACTGTCCTAGTCTGGGTTCTGTTATGTTTTCTTTTGAGTGTTTAGTTTTCTTTTCTCCATGTTTTATTGTCCTAGTAATTTAACATTGTGTTGTTATTTCCAGTCTTCCAGGTTTCTATTTGTTGCTCTCTACTGCCCTCTTGTGTTCTCCTTCTCCCCTAGCTCTTTCCCTCTTGTTCTGTGCACACCTGCTCCCAGTTTCCTCATTAGCCCCCTCTTTGTCTCTGTCTCCTTTAAAAGCCCTCTCTCTTCAGTTCCCCTTTGCTGGGTCCTCGTCAAACACCGTCTAACATGCTCCAACTCCTTCTCTCTGTGCCTTCCTCGTTATGTTTGTGATTTCCCCTGATGTCCCCATGGTTTCTGGTACGTTAGACTTGTTTTAATGTTTTTTATTTTTGGATTTTTGGACTTTTGGTTTCATGTTTGTCTGGACTTTGTTTTCCTTTTGGATTTTTTGGATAACCAGCCTCTGTTTTCTGTTAAGTCTTTATTAAATCCACAACAGATTCACCTCTGCCTCTCTGCCTCTGCTTTTGGGTCAGCACTCAATAACCAAATCCTGACATCTTATAAGTTCAAAATTAAATCCAAAAATCAGTGAAAGAGTTTTTTTATTGCATTCAGCAAATAAACTCTTCCGATAATAACAGTCCATTTTTATGTATTTGGAGGAAATCTTTGTTTATAGGCTTTATAGGTCGGAAGGCCTCTTTGCTTTAACCCTAATCCTAATACAGCTTCTCTATTCTTCTACGTTTCTGGCTAAAACCCTTAAAACTTTAATGTTACCTGCAGTTCAAAGAAACGTGTTGGTAAAATTAAAATCTTTCTTGATTCCTATTCATTTCTAGAAGTCGCTCTTATCTGCATCTTTATCAGCTTTGGCCATTTCAAAACTAAATACTTTGTTAGGTTTTACTGCAAAACCGCCCAAGTTAAATCAAGCAGGATGGGAAGAGTCTGTGAATCATTTTTAGGTGTTTTTTTTATTTATTTTTTTAGGATTTAGGTCTGAACTTTGACTAGGCCTTTTAAAAAACACACTGATTTAAACGTGGTTATTGTTTTGTATATTTTACATGCATCCCTCTCCAAAACACCAGAATTAGATGAATGGGCCTCTGCACTGCTGAAAATGCAGTGAAGGAGTTATTTTATAGAAAGATGTATCAAAAAGCTGCAGGATTGTAGCTCTTGGCACCAGAAGATGGGTATCCCTGTGCTTCTCCAGCCTTTACTAGCCTCTAAAGGTTTTTTCGCCTTGTTTTCCCTGTATTTTTCTTCAAAACCTTGATAAATATGTTCAACTTTGTAGCTATGAATGCTTTCCAAGGCACTATCTGTATTTTACTTCCAACTTTTAACTTGACAGCAGTGTTTTGTTTTCTTTGAGGTTGAAATTGTGGATAAAAGTTGTGACAGCAAAGCAGACCTAGCAAAGTGTTGAAATTTCTGTGAATAATGGTAAAAAAAAAAAAAAAAACCTGAATCTGTTTAGGTGCTAGGGGCGACAACTACGGGTCTGTCAGCGGTGTGACAGCTCTGTCCTCCACTGTGACAGAATGTTTACGCCCTCAGAAACATCAGAAAGCCGATACTCTTTATTCTCCTTTCTGTCACTCTTACAACGGTGCATGTCTGCAGAAATTGTGCCACGTACAAAAAAAAAATAAATAAAAAAAAAAGCGAATCAGAGCTGCCACATGCTGTGGTTTGGTCTATTTGCAAGCACACATCTGTTACATCACAGCACAACAGCCGGAGAACTGGCACCGGAATGATATGATTATAAAACGACAATACAAATCTCTGGCTCAGATAAAGCTCTTGCTGTAATCCTCTCTATTAAGGTCTGATTAAACCCACAACAGAACCATTAGAGCTAAAGAAAAGCTTTTCAGATACAGGAAACAGTTTAAAAAAAAAAGTGCCCCTTTGAAGAACAGAAGGAAAGGAAATGACATCTGACGGCTGCTGAACGCCTGCAAACAAAACTAACTCAGTTTGACAATAAAAACATCATGAATAATTGAATATTAAGAACAGCATTGTACTGTATGCTGCAGGGGCGTACCTCTGAAGGCATTCCGATCCTAGCACACTCTGACATTCAACAGCGAGAGCTACGCCCACATAAACACACTTTACACCCCAGCGCTTTGTAGCACGCATATAGGAACCAACAAATGATTGGTGTGGCTGTAATTTGTGCAAACCAAATGCAAACTCGCACAATTTCACAATGAGGCGCTCGAACCGGGAAAAGAAGCAAGAATATGAGCCAAAACAACTGCAAAGTCTTGACTCAAAGAACTGCTGAGTGAATGACACAGCAAGATTATAAAATATGCATTGCAGAGGAGGGTGCAGCTGTAAGCCCGGCGCTGCCTACATGCATCTCTCGCATGCAGCGCTATGTTTAGCCTGGTGACCCACTAAAGTGCACTTTGCCTCTCCATTCGTATTCCTCCAGTCTGATTCAATCTCAGTACAGTATCACCCCATCTTACGCTGACTGGAGCACAGCCAGATTGACTGCTGGTGACCCAAATAAGGGGCTGCCTTTTTTATTTTTTTTTTGTTTTTTTTTTTTATTGTTTTTTATTGATCTGTCTGACGGCTGTGCAGAAAAAGTATTTGCTTTTCTCAGAAAAAAAGATATATGATAACAACAGTACATCTAATTCTGACAGGTAATGTTTGACGAAAAAGAATCTAGGCTGAACCCTTACAGATAAACAACAAAAGATATTTGGAAGGTTTCTAAAAAAAATGGTCCACTATTGAATTTTTTAAAATTAAATGTATTATATCAGTGTTGGAACCTTGAATTAAAGTGAATAAAAAACCCAGAGGCTGAGGATGAGGACATTAAACTGTTTAGCTCATGATGAGAAAAGCCTAAGCAGCTTATAGGGTAAGAGAGTGTTTTCTTTTAGCTGTAGAGTCATCGTTTTCCTCTGCTGTCTTAGTCAAAAGAGAGTTTAACCCCTTATAAGGCAAGTTACCATTTTTGATCAATTGCATATCTCCCCATCCCTCAGTGAGGTCTAGAAGAACAAGATCTATATCCAGCTATTCAGCAAAGATAATACTACATGGCTGTACATCTTATTTTGGCATTTGAACAATTAGATGAACCCTTGAATAATATTACCTATTGTAAATTAAGTTGTAAAAAAGTTGACCACTCAAAAAAAAAGGTAAAAAGCTTATTAAAAAGTTAAAAATTACTCAAAAAGTAAAAAAATGTAAGTGCCAGTATCAGCATTAATGCCTCTAAGATTATGCTGCAACAAAGGGTTGTAGCACTTTTATTTTTTAGTTATTTCTAGTTATTATTTCTAGTTATTACACTGACATTAATTTTTTTCCATTAAAATATCCATATTTTTTGAATAATTACAAAGGTAATAAGTGCCCAATAAAGGGTTAATGTGACAGCATGTTAAAAAAAAAACTGCAAAATGACAGTTTGTTGGTGTTTTACTTTGACATAAGGAAAGCAGGTTTGAAGCTACATTGCTTTAGGCAAATTAGACCTTCCTAAGTAAAAGCTAAACTGACTATGTGGAGAGAGGAGAGAGACGTGCATTCACTCTATGGCTCCTTCATGAAAGGTGTTCTAGCAGCATTAGCTCAGAGCAATGGGAGAGGTGAAGCCTGTGGACGGTAGAGGTGTTCTATCAGTCCATTGTTAATAACAACTTGTTCTAAACCCAAAATAACAAAAGATCAGACAGCTTCAGCTTTGCATAACATAAGTCTTCTATACATAAATTGTATTTTAGTGGCCTAACCCACTATATAGACTTTTTCCAACTCTGTTCAATTCATTTCAGTTTATTTATATACCGCCAATTCACAACACATGTCATCCAAAGGTCCTTTACAATTTAACCAGATCATACAGTCAAATTGATTCAAAGTTTTCTATCAAAACAAAACCAGCTGATTGTATTGACTTATTGACTCAAAGGCAATCCCTCACACTAAGCATGCTTGTAGCGACAGTGGAGAGGAAAAACTCCCTTTTAACAGGAAGAAACCTCCAGCAGAACCAGGCTCAGTGTGAGCGGCCATCTGCTGAGGCCAACTGGGGTTCAAGGCTCCACACGCGGCCCCGTCCCGGAAACACACAGCCTTCCTCTTAAGTTACATTATGTCCATTCTGCTGCGGTGCAAAACCCACATGAGCTCCAAGGCGCATGTGCAGACGGAGCATTAAAAGCCTGTGAGCAAAGGGGAAGGCAGGCCGAAGCTGATCCTCCCATGGATTTTAAAGAGGTTAAATCTTTTTCACTTTCGAGCTATATCTGTTGCTTACATTTATGCATTTAATAATCAATCGAGCAACATCAATTTATGTAGCCTAGAAACTGCTCTAATGAGCCCAGTGGTTCATATACACACATTTATAAATATAGTCATAAATGCATTAATATAGAAAGGTTTTTAAACAAATAAAGTCATCTTAGTAAACTATTCTGAAAATCTGGATGCTGTGATCCTTCAATTTAACCTGGCAGTGTTGGGATCCAGAGGCTTGCCCACCAGAGGGCACCGAGGATCCCTTCCTGGTGGTTTGTACTTCTGTTGGGATCTGGGGTGCTGTCTACCTTCCTCCACCAGAGGGCGTATTGGATCTCCTGAAGCTGGAGCTGACTTCACCAGCTGCTCCTCATCTGCTCATCAGGAGACCAGTACTTAAGTGGGCTGTGGACAACACTCCAGTGCCAGAGTGTTTTGCCAGCTATGGTTAGCAAGCCTAAGCCAACCTGCCTGACTGAATCTAGACTCTCAGATAACCTGAACCTAACCTGTTTTTGTCCTCTCTGCTTCCAGGAAGAACCTGTCTGAAACCTGAAACTCTGGAAGAGTTTCTCTGTCTGAAACCAGTCTGTCTGATCACAGAAGAACCCTGGAGAATCAAACCTGTCAGATATTTGTATGCCCGCTCTCAGAAGAAACTGAAAGAGAAGCTCAGAACCGAATCAGCAAAGTCACAAACCAAGTTCTGCCTCCACCTAGCCCTCAGCCTGCCGTCAGCCTCTGGACCCTCCTGGTTTCCCCCTCTGCCGCTCTGCTCAAACCTCTGAACAGGTACAAACCTGCACTCACTCAACCAGCAAAATTACCTGGGCTTCTGCTAACCATTCTGTCCCCCTCTGCAGTGAAAATCAGTCGTGACCAGTCCTGGACCAGATAATCCCCAGAACCAGTTCTGTATTCAAATCTGTATGTTTAAATAAACCTTTGAACTTTTTCCCCTGTCTCAGAGTGTGTTCTGCATTTGGGCTAGTAACACAACCCAAACATGACAGGCAGTAGCCAGATTGATAAGTGTAGGACTGAGGTGAGTTCTACGTTATCAATCTGGGATGGCTGCTGTTCAGTCTGTCCGTGAAAAGGAGGGACGTTCAGTACAATACTTTGAGCTGAATGGGTGACGTACCGACTAGTATCTGCCTTCCATAATACGCTTTCAGCCAATCGTAGAAGCAAATCGTGATGTTTCGTAAGCTGATAAATTAAACTCCTGTCGGAAGAAAGGCACAGATATCTTTCGCATCTACAAATGCACAAAGTGCTTCTCTTTGGTCCTTTTTTACATGAGAATTAGTTGCTAATTTAACTAACACTGAGTCAATTGTGGTTTCGACAGGTGAGTCCTCCAATGTAGCCATGTTGTTATGCCCCTGCAAGAGCCTTCTGACTTTCCTACATGTCCCGCCCAAAAAAAACACTGCTGGCATGTCATTGGTCCAACTCGGTGATGGTTCGGAGATGGACGTATTAGCGAGAGTCTTTTAGATCTCCAATCCAGCTTGCAGCACAAGGTTACATTCAGTTTCCAATTGGAGAGAATCATCCATCCATCCATTTTCTAATACGCTTAATCCCAAATGGGGTTGCGAGGGGTGCTGGTGCCTATCTCCAGCTGTCTACGGGCGAGAGGCAGGGTACACCCTGGACAGCACGCCAGTCCATCGCAGTTGGAGAGAATCGATTTCTGAATATTTATTTACTGCTATGCAACAAGTTTCTTTATGTTTTCTAACTCTATGCTACTTTTATTGTCTTTATGAAGTCCACTATTTTTTCTTTCAATCTTTTTTTTCCATGTTGGAGGCAATGTTAATCTCCCCTTAATATGCAAACTATAAAGAAACCTTGCTCTGATTCACCTGCAGCGCCGGTAAGGCGGCACCGATGCAGTAATGCTGCTTTTAATTAGGTGGGGGAAAAAACAACCTCTGACCATTGGTCGGTTTAGCTTTAAAGGTTGACGGTTTGGGAATCCTTCTGAACCTGCCTGCAGGCGATCAGGATGAGCTGATGACAGTCTAAATGGTGCAGGGTTCACATTTTGTAAAGCACTTTGTTCACATATACGTGCAAATGAGGTAAATGTTTCCAGAGCCGGTGAGATAATGAGAGTTAGTGGATCGGTCCAACTTCATTTAGACAACTTTCAGTGTAAGCAGTGGTTGTGTGGAAATGGACAGAGGAATCCCACATATTAGTCAAAGAGTCGATATACTCATGAAAAATGTACCATAGCAGCCTGTATTTCAGCTTAGCAGAGACATATTAGGGAGTTGCGGCTCGCTAAGCTAAAATACGCTGACAAGATCTGTGGATTTGCTGCACAGTTTGCAGCTGGGCAGGGAAGCATTGATGCTACATAAATCAGGGATGATTCTTAAAACAGTTGCTCTTTTCAAATTTGAAAAAAAAAAAAAAACTCACACAGTTCTCTTCCCTGAACCAGGTAACAACTTTATTAATAAAGCTTCATAAATATACAACTTTTAGCTCTTTAATGTGTATAATATTCATCACGAGATAACTAGATGGAATATGTCCTTACACTGAGCTGCTACTCACAAGCAGTTAGTGTTGGATGTGTGGCCTGAATATGTAACAAATGATTTAGATAAAATGCTTCTATTTGTATTCCTTTAACTTATATTTCCTTTTAGTTTATTTTAACTGACGCCTAAGCATCAGCTTAGCAAATCTGTTAGACAAACAAGAGCAAAAAAAGCCACTCGGAACAGAATTATATCTTGAAAAGGTCTCCTTCTCCTATGTTTAGAGCGCTACAGTTCACATTGTTGTGCCTGCTTGTCATTGCTCCACAGCCAAGCGTGTCTCGGCCCATACATCCAGTTCTCTCAAGTGTCCTGCCAGTGTCTTAAATTACAGACTAAGCTAGAGAGGGAAACAACATGCCGTTGACTGTGTTTCTACACAAACATACTATAAGCAGCAATTAATGAGCATGGGAGGGTGTCGGGTTCAAAAATGTAGGTTTGTAAAAGAAGAACTGAAACACACAGTAAGGGATTTTCAAACAGATTCCTGCAGGAGGAGAGACATTTGCACTCAAGACTCAAACACTCTGTCTCTACCGGACCTCCTCTGCAGAGCGCTTTATTAACAGAACATAACGCATGGTTACAAACAGAGTATTGTTCTGACAGAACAATTGATCAGTTCATAAAGACAGGATGCTCCACCAGAATCACAAGGCAGGGTGGAGCATCCCCTTGCTCAGATAAGCACACATTAATTTTATAATCATCATTGAATAAACCTAACAGAGGGGTTCCCCAAAGCTTCATGCATCATGAAGGAAAGATGGTAACTTTTAATTTGGATTAAGTCCAACTGATGCATAGGATTATGCAAAATCTTTAAACCAGCTTTAATTATCTACACTAGGGCTGAAACATTTAATGCGATTTATTTGTAATTATTGAAATAATCACCTAATTTAGTAATCGATTTATTGTTAACTGTAGATTGTAAAATATACCTTCAGCTGATAGAGCAACCCACTTACAGCAGTTATTATATATCAAAATTGTAAAAAAAAATATATAAATATTTTGCTTTTAAGATAAAATAAACATCTTTGTCTTTCAATCTGCTCGATACAGAACTTCTCAATCAAAGTTTTAGTTTCACCCGGTTTAATTCCGTAAAAAAGCTTCTATAAGGAACCTTTGGCAATGCGATTACTAACTGTTTAATCAAAAAAGTAATAAACAGATTAATCGATTTGCTAAATAATCGTACGTTGCAGGTCTAATCTATACCTTTTTTCCAACTAAAATATTTTTAAATAATCTGCTTTTGTTTAACAAGGAAAACATTTATAAAATAGGAAGCTCAGTCTGTGAAGAAGGTTTTCTTTTTCTGATTTAGCTTTTTGAGGCTATGAGACGATAAAGGCAGGAGATGCATGTGACACCATGATCCCTGATTCATTACACTGCAAATAAATAATAGAAATAAACCATATAAACAAAAACAGACATGGTTTCCTATCAGAAGTCCCTGATCCTTCTTAAAGAATGTTTCCAAAGTACAGCTACACCCGGTATCTTTTTAAGGTTTATTCATTTTTTCCCATTTCATCATGTTAAAACCTCAAACTTAAATCCTCGTTGTCATTTTATTGTGGTGATTGCAGTCTTCGGTTATTTTAACTGTAGGAAAAAAAAGTGGAAGAATTCAAGGCTGGTTTTGTAAATTTTTCTACAACTATTTCATTGATAATTCACTAGATCAACACATAAGATCAGGGAAAAGCTAAATTATAGATTTGATACAAATGTATTGTTTTTATATGGATGCTGATGAAGGTTCTCAGTCATCCAGGTCATAGTCATTCCGTAAAAATTCAAAAAATATCCACTGGACTTGGTTTTCAAGATATTTTCCGTAAAAATTCAAAAAATATCCACTGGACTTGGTTTCCAAGATTTGAAGACGTTTTTGCCACCTCTCCAGGAAGCTTTCTCAATTCAAATGTCTCAAATTCAAAAATAAAATTTTATATAGATAATCTGAAAAGTGTGGTGGACATTTATATTCAGCTTTCCTTTGTAATGAGCTTGTAGAATCACCTTTTTCTGTAGTAAAGACTTTATGTTTCTAGCAGATTTGTGTTTCTTCAGACTGAATGTATAATGGTCGTTGTAAAACCCCTCAAGCTCTTTCAGAGTGGATGAGAGAATCTGTTACTATGGTTACAGTCTTGCCCTAAACCTATCAACAGGATATACGTCTACACTTCCATATAAAAGTTCAGTAGCAGGCCTGGTTATATGTTTAGGTCTGTTGGAAGCTGAACCTCCATCCTGGTAAAAAACTTCTGTCAGATTCTTAGACGATTTCTTCAAGGACAGGTGGATCCCAGTTTCTTTAAAAAAAAACGGCCTCTGCACAGCAGGATGCTGCTGCAAACATGTTTCACTGTGGATGTGATGTTTTCAAAGGTGTTTTGTGACTTCTAAACACAGTTATTGCTCTGGATTTTATGATATCAGCATGTTCCCTTGACGGGGAAACACAGCAGTTTCTTTTTCTATCTCTGCTTCCGTCTCCTTGAACCCAAGTCGGCCTCAGCAGATGGCCGCTCACACTGAGTCTGGTTCTACTAGAGGTTTCTTCCTGTTAAAAGGGAGTTTTTCCTCTCCATTGTCGCTACAAGCATGCTTAGTGTGAGGGATTGCCTTTGAGTCAATGAGTTGATGCAATCAGCTGGTTTTGCTTAGATAGAAAACTTTGAATTAATCTGACTGGATGATCCTGTGAACTTTAAAGTGCCTTGAGATGACATGTGCTGTGAATTGGTGCTATAGAAACAAACTGAATTGAATTTCATTAAATTGAGTATATCCTGTGATATCTTGGACGTTAAGACTGGGAAAATCTCTATGCAAATGTGAAAACCCTGTACAATGCATGATATTTCTATTCTTTGGAAGTGTTAAACAGAAGATGAGACAGAGTAGATAAAACTGATACGGACTTCTTTCTCAGAAAAGGTGTAAGAATGTGGTTAAGGTGCAAAAATATGCAGTGCAATTAGAAAACAGAGTCAGTCATTATGTGACTAATATGATTAAATTAGATTAAACTAAAAAAAAAACGAAGAGAGAAAAGCTTCATCAAAAGTCTAACGATTTTTACAAGTCAATCAAGAAGGAAGCAGATTGGTTAAATCTGTTGCTTAAATAGAAAACCAAACTAAACACCATCTTTAATCGTTCCAACTTCACTGCAAGGGCGAAGAACAGACAGACCAACAAGGTTAGACATTTTGGTTTATATTTCTTTGCCCTTCCAGCAACATAAGGCCTGATCTATTGTTTGATGTTACAGTCCAGTGGCGAACCTTTAGAAAAAAGTGAGACATTTCATCGGTATATGCAAAAGTGGAGCAATTTAATGGTAAAATTTATCAAAACATTAATATGCAAATTTAAAAAAAAGAGTTGCATGATTTAAGTTTTTTTTGTAATGTAAATGTATGTAATGAATTGCAGAAAAACAAGCTACTTAAGTTTTTAGAAGCACTTAACAATTTTGATGTACCAACAGCAAACCCAACAGCAAAGCGTGTTTTTTTTTAAAGGAAATGTTTCTCTGATCTCTCATCAGTTTGCTGCCAAAAGCCCAAAGATTGACAGCTGACAGTGAGAGAATTAGAAACACTCCACACGACCAAAGAAAACTCTTTTAAATTGCTCTAAAAGTAATTTGAAAATAAACAGTTTTGTTGTTAACAGTTATTATACACCTTACACCTAGATAGGGCTGAAAATATAATTGGGTTAATCGATTATTGAAATAATCGTCAACTAATTTAGTAACTGATTGATGGTTAACGGGAGAATAGAGACTTTACAACAAAAATTTAGCTGAAAGAACAACCCATTTAGATCTATATTTTGCATTTGTGATAAAAAAATAAATAAATAAATAAATAAATAAATAAACATTCTTCTGTAAACATGCTCTATCTAGAACTCCCGAGTGGAAAAGTTTTTAGCTTCACTTGTTTTAATTCTGTAAAAAATCTTCTCCAATTAACTTTTTGCTACCCGATTATTTATCGATTAATTTAAAAAAAACAATAGACAGATTAATCCGATAGCAAAATAATCATTAGTTACAGCCCTACAACTACACCCCTTTATTGTATTGTATATCGTTATCATAATACATTTCTACTCATGATAACAGCTTTGATTCATCGTCTAAACATTACATTAGAATTATTGATAAAACCAAAAATGTATGAATTTTGAATTTAATATTTTATATTTTTCCTACTTTGTTTTTTTCCATCAGGGTATTGGAAAAATTCAAAGAATATGATTAAATTTGGCTACTATGGGATGTTTAGGGATATAAACGACAACTTTTTATCTGCCTTGTGTCTTAAGGAACCCCTTTATTAAAGGTATATATTTTTTCCAAGAATATTGCTTGTGATTGTGAGGCTATGATTGCTTTAGCATACATCACAGCTATACAATTACCTAAGAACGAGTTGAAAAACTTTATTGTACCGTTATCATGATAATACCACAAAATTTCCCCATTGTGTGACAATAAAAGGATTTTCTATTCTATTCTATTCTAAAATAATGTGATAAGATTTTCAGGCCATATCGCCATATTTTCAGGACCCTCCTCTGGGCAGACACAAAGCATATACCAGGAATATTGTCACCTATGAACAATCCACTCTATAATGGGATTGCTGTAAAGCTGTTGCAGTCAATGCATCCAGTCTTACATCAGCCGCTGTGATATAGCTGCTAGAGTGATGCAACATCTAATCCATACTTGGCATGAAGTCAAAGCAGACGCTTCATCAAGTGTCAAAAAACACATCAAAGGTAATAATCCGTCATTAAGTCCACTGTTTGATCCTTTAGATGGATAATTATTCCCATTTCAAGTTGCTTAACAGGGTGAAGGTGAATCATATAAATTAAACTCATTTACAGGGCAATGGAACATTAACAGCTGGTTTTTAAAATCATCATGGTCTTGAGTACTTTTCAATGTACGAATTAACATCTACTTTGTAGAACAATATGTTTTAAATACCAATAATATAAATTAAGAGAATCAAACCAGCCTTTGCCCACGTTTAATCCATTAGATTAAATTAAAGCTATTAACTAATAAAGCAGATAAATTAGCCAAATACTTTATCATTATATAATCTTTCATTTGCAAACTGTCATTCAAATTTCAAGCAAACTTCTAACCCTTTATCGTGCAAGTTACAGTTTTTTGATCACTTGCATACCCCTTACAAATGGAGTCCCCCAGTCCCTCAGTGAGGTCTAGATGCACAAGATCTATATCTAGCCATTCAGCAAAGATACTGCTACATGGCTGTACATCTTATTTTGGCATTTGACCAATTAGATGAGCCCTTGAATGATGTATTCCGTACTGTAAATTAAGTGGAAAAAAGTTAAGTCAAGAAAAAAGGTTTAAAGTTTTAATGAAACATTAAAAAGTAGAATTAAAAAGTAAATAAGCCTATTTAACAATTATATTTAGGTTAATAAACTAAAAAAATATAAGTAAAAAAAAAAAAAAATTGGTTTCTTTCACTCTTTGATATTTTTCTTAATATATTTGGGCAAGTTGGCGTTTCTTGTTATTACATTGACATAATTTTTTGCCATTAAAATATCCATATTTTTTGAATGTTACAAAGGTAATAAGGTCTTTTCCTGGATTCCAATAACACTATTGGCTTGAAATTTTGATTTTCAAAGTATTTCACCGAGTGCCCTATAAAGGGTTAAGATGACTCAAAATAAAAATGCTAATTCAGCTTGTTTTCATCAAGTGGTTTGGGGTGAATAATTCCACTATGCAAAGCTTAAAATCTGCAAAGAAGCTAAAAAGGCCTGTGGCTGTAACAAACAGGAAGTAGAAGCTGCAACCTTGCATGGGCAGTGAAAAATGGAGAGGTGTTCAGAAATGTATGGA
>NW_015150471.1:1995691-1997579 GCF_000732505.1 Cyprinodon variegatus
CTAACTCAACGGTGAGTTTATTACTTTCATTTTTCTGTAGTTTAGTTAGCGTTAGCGTGCATGACCGGCTCCGTCATTCTGGTTTTCCTTTAGTATGAGCGCCACAGGCGTCACGTCACGTGACTAAGAAAACGTAACGGGATTGGCTCGGGTTGGACACCACAATCCATTGCTAATGTCTGTGACCTTAAGTAACTCCTTCCCTTTTTACACTGAATTTAGACGCCGAATTTAAGACCATGAAATAGAGCCAGTTGAATCTCAGGAGACTGAAAATATTGAGTTTGAATTTTGAAAGGTTGAATTTTTTTATATGCTGATTGAAAATGTAATCACTTTGAAATAGTAATGTGAATTTTTAGCTTGAAGAGAAAATAACAAATGAAATTTAAACATTGTAGAAATAATGACAATGAATTTTTTTTAGGTCAAAAATGTGTTCTGAATATATTTTAAAACTGAAACAGTAAGTACAAACATACAACATTTCAATTTCAGTGGCGTTTTTTTATTCAAATCCCAGCGACACAGATTTACTTCCATAGAAATGTGTTGTTATCTGGTCAGTTAGTTGCTGCTGTTCTGTTAGGTCATCTAGTATTTGACGTCACATGCTGTCTGGAGACATAGAGAAAGAAATGGAAATTATTATTATTGTTTTTTATCAGAAGCTTTTTTGCAAATATCTTTCCATCCAATCTACTTTTCTGATAATCAAAAAGAAAAAAAAAATTGGCAACACTTGGCAAATTTGAGGAAGTCATTTTGAATTTTGTTGTTCTCATCAACTTTTGAGGTGCCATACTTTTCAATCCATGTAAAAAACGTGGTTGAAAACACAGCTGTTGATCATTGTTGAACTAAATGATTTTAGGAAGTCTTGTGGCATTGATGTTTTTCTTATTGAATACTGCGACATCGATATTAGCTTCCTTTAATTTAAATGTTTGACCTTAAGTCTGCTTGTAGGTAGCATTGGCTACAGCGACATACTGAATATATTATAGCCAGTCAAAGGGTTTGCTATATAATTAGCCTCAAAACAAACATTGCACTCCATCCTGCCTTGCAATATTGACATTGCTTACATTTATGTAAGGTATTTAGTGCAGGCTTAGTTCAGTATGATGACCCTATCATATCTGACCCAGTGGCGGCTCTGAAACAACGGTGTTAATTAAATCCAAATGTCAAGCATTGAATTATCAATTGCTGAAACACATAAAACACATAATTTCAGCGGATGAAAATAGCTGTTCTGCAATAATGAACTCCAGAAACCACAGCATTCTGATTGAATTATCTCTTTTCACACTCGCTGTCTGGCCACTGTGAGGCAAAAATCCTTACGTGTGTTAGCCAATCAGCATCAAGCAGTCAGCTTCAAGACCCGCCCTGTTCCATAGATCCTCTAAGAGGGGAGATCACATCCGAGAGCGGAATAAAGAGCTGATTAATGCAGAACATACATAAATCAGGCCCATTTTAGTGCATATTTAATGCAGTTTAATGAGGACATTTATGAAATTTGACAATATTTTACCAATAACCTTACAAAATTTACAAGGAAGAATTGGCTACCCTAGTATTCAATGAAAAATATCCACCGATTAACTATTATTCAACTCTAAGCAGTTGAGACTAACCATATTTTTGCGGATGAGTATCTCCTGATTCTATAGATCCATCTACATCTAGATCTTTATAAGTACAGATTGGTCTGCTAAGTTTGTTCCTGTTTTGATTTTACCAGTTTCTTGAATCTCTTTATGCACCTTGGAAGGTGGGGAAGCTGTGCTATAAACCTTTGGATTTATGTAATTTACTCTTGCCTTCTAAAATTAAAAGTAAGTCACAGAGTGAAACTGATCTGCTGTAATTTTCAACT
>NW_015150471.1:1998630-2006912 GCF_000732505.1 Cyprinodon variegatus
TAAAAGTGTTAAAAACCGGAATTCTCCTTTAACAAAAAAAATGTTTTTTTTTGTTTAATATCTAATATTTTAAAAGTAATGCAAACTAAAAGAGTCAGTGATGCATGGACTCTTTATTAGCCAGATGTTCAGAAAAATGACTCCACATAAAAACAAGACGTCAATTTTAAAATATATTTAGTTTTAACTAATTCTACCAATTTTTTGTTTAATTTTTATTCCAAGGTCAAATTCTTATAGAAAGACCAGAAAGATGTTGATTTTGTCTTTGATGAACATGCATTGATTGACCAGTAGGTGGCTGACACACCAGTTAAATAAAGCAGCTTTTTTTTTTTAACCATTAAGCTTTTTATGTAAACAAGGAAATGTATTTTAAATCCATGCCGTTACCAGTAAGTTTGACGTATGAAAATAGTAGGAATAATGCTTTTTGTGAACAGGCTGGATGCTTGCTATGCTGGCATGCATTGCTCCTTTTTGCATCGAGGCAAATACTTTTCATTGAGCCCAAAATGTTACTATGGCAAATTCATAATAAACAGAATCCAAGGCGAGATAAAAACATGCAGAGGCTTTTAAATTTCAATGCATAAAAAAAAGAAGACCAATCAAGATTTTAGATCTTCCTGCTCAAATCTGCTCAGTCAGTGAGGGAATTATTCATCAGTGTTTAGACTGAGGATTAAGGGTAAAATTCTCCATTAGGTCCCAAACCAAAGGCCTCTGATGCCTTCCTCCTGCACCCTCTTTCACTAATATTATTTTTTCATTAATGAGTGGGGGTCAAAACAGTGCAGTGTTTGTTTGCCCTTAGCTCTGCTTCTCAACAACCGAACTTAAACGTCAGACTTAGGGGGCTTAAAAACAGCTACGAGCCCTGAGTTCTCAGAAAACAGTTCAGAAGTGGAGAACAAAGCATGTTTATCTGGTAATGCTTAAATAATGGGGGAAAAACGGTGATATAAGAAGAAAAATGTCTAAAAGACTTAAACTCACTGTTTCTCTTCTCCCTCTGATGGGTTAGAGTCCTGCTCCTTGGGCATGTGTTCCATTCACCTCAATTCCATCCAGCAGCCAATCATGAGAGACTGAGGCAAGCCCCGCCCTCCGAAGCACGCTTGTCATTCGACGGTCCGGAGGGGTCTGTCAGTAAAACGTAGCAGAGTCCCGTCCCTGGAGTACCTGGGAGGGCGGCAGTAGATGTTGGTGGGCAGGGGGTCGACCCCCAGAAGGATTGCAGACGTTTCTGAAGCTTTAGGACACAAAAGAGGTGGGGGTGTCCACAGGGGTAAATATGCTGGCCCTGAAGCCAGGGCTGGAGGTGGATGTCGCTCTTAGGTAGACAGCGGAAAAACAGGAATCCACCCTGGAAGAGAACAAAGACGATTATTACATCTCCACAAACAATAAACCTATTAGCAGAAAAATATAGAACTCGGTCAGTTCAGCATCAATTCATAACCAACTGCATTTAAAGTCGTAGGGAAGCGGCTGTTCCAACCGTTGCATTTTCGAATTCTCCTGAGTGGTGCCCGACTTTACAAGAGTGAATAAAGTGAATGTGATTGGTCGATTATCAAGGGGGCGGGATAGTTGTGGCAGAAGGTTCGGAAGCAAGTTTGGTTGCAGCCGATGTCTCGGAAGCATCTTGCTAACCAGTTACACTGGAAAAACTATCTAGAAATAAGTAAAAATGTCCCAAATTAAGTGTATTTACCCTTAATTTGAGTGGGTAATGAGGTAGTGTGCCAATGGAATGAGTATTCTTACCCTTAAAATAAGATAATTAGATAATATGCACTTGAAATAAGACAATGCAATTGTGGTTTCTTATTTGAAATGTAAATTGTTTTGTTCCATTGGCAAAATGTCTGCTTTACCTCCTCAATTCAAGAACAAATGAACTTATTTTAAGAAAAAATGACGATTTTTTCCAGTGTAGCAACTTAGTGCTGGTAGGTTCCCAATGGGAAATTCCATTGCGACCAAGTAGCACTAAATTGGTGACTTAGAAACGACACTGTCAAGGAACGCTATGTATAGCGGAAACATGCAAGAGGAGGAAAGTTTAGTGTCGGAGGTCGTGGATGAGTCTCCTCCGTCACACATATTTTATTTAGAGGAGGAAAGATGTTGTGGAAGGGGAGGCCAGGGTGGCAGAAGCTTGGTTTGGTGTAGAAGGCTTCCAGCCGTTCATGTTTGAGCCCTTGCCTCGCAACGCTGCCAGTTCTGTTAGCTCTACGCCTGCTGAAGACACAGACGTCCATCCCCGTGAACACTGGGATGCAACTCAATGGGAAAGGAAATGATTCTAATTTCTTATTTGAACCGTTGTGTATATTAGCTGCGACATATGAATCAAGATGCTATGACTGAAAAAATTTGATTGACAGATGACTGTTGATATATGATTGGCCGAATTAAGGTGTACAAGCTGACGTATAACTGGCCGAAACAAAAATCACAGATTTTAAGACAGTTTTTTTTTAAATAGAAATTTTCTAAATTTTGGGACAACATAGTCTGATAAAGAGTACATTTATATACTTGTTTAAGCCAGAATAATTTAACATTTAAATATGACTTCCCTACAACTTTAATACTATTTGGTAGTTTCAGTACAGCAATAAAAAACATCTAAAATTTGGTTTTAAATAAATAGAAATCCAGTCAAACAAGTCAAATAAAGGGCCATGTAATCTATAAAAAAAAATTGAATAATTGACTTCTTGCTTGTATAGAAGTATTTCAAACTGAAATAATGTACGACTCATTTTCTTTGCTCCATAGCAGGAATGCTTGTTAAAAAAATAAATAAATAAAAATGAGAAACTCTCGTGTCCATTAATGAATTTAAAGCAACCATGAAGAATGTAGTGATGGAGATATGTGCTTGTTTTTCTTGAGATGCTTGATGTGTTTTAACATACTGCTCTGATTTTATTTTAAAAAAAAATTTTAATTTTTTTTTAATTCTTTATTTTTTATTATGCAAAATGTAATATGTTGTAAATATGTATGAACTTTCTGTGGTTTGGCTGCTACTTTGGCCAGGTCTCTCTTGAAAAAGAGATTCTGAATCTCAATGGGACTTCCTGGTTAAATAAAGGTTAAATAAGAAAATAAAAATAAAAAAAAATGTTTTCCTAAAAAGGCCAGAATTTCCCATTTAAAATGAAAGATTATTTATAAAATTAACACCTTGGTGGCTTTGGCCTGATTCATTTAAACTAAGGCGAGCCTTATGGTGCACGTAACCAAGGGGAGGAACTGCCTGACAGCCATGGAAATAAACACGATTCAGTAGCATTCAGTTACACTCTAAAAAAAAAGGAAGCATAAAATAATAACAATAAACTCTCTTACACCAACATCCTGTTTGGTTGCAACAATTTGTAAAAACTACAACCTTCGTTTCTGTGAGTGTTTGGATTATGGGACAACTAGTTTTAAGTCGTCAGATATATTTTGAGATGATATAAGCTGTTAAATAAAAAAAATCAACTTTTCTGTTCTTCTCAGGTGTGGCTAAAGTTACCATGCAAATGATCTACATAATGCATGTTTCAGGGAGTCCATTGTAAAATGCTGTGTTTAGATCTTGTACATTTGAGTCAAAGCAATAAAAAAAAAAAAAAATTATGTCAAGAAGTAAATTGTCTGAAACGCCTCCCTGCTTTGATTCCAGGACATCTGGCACTTTACCAACTTGACCTTGTGACGTTTGTTTTGTATCCTCTCTTGAACCTTAATTTTAATTTAGATTATCCCATTCAGGGATTGTTAATGTGCTCAAAACACCAAGCTAATAGTTGCAAACAAAATTGAAAGATTTATAACTTCCAGGAATAAAAACCGAAAAACAATTCCTGATCAACAGGAACTTCAAACATAATAAAAACAGCTTTTGGAAGAAATAAACCACAGTGCGAGTGAGAAAGCAACACCTTTACCACATGTTGTGGCTTCACGGTCTAATGCTCCAAAGCCTCCTGCGAGCAAATCTCATATTTCATCTCTCACAGCATGAACCTGGTGAGCTGAAGCTGGCTTTAGCTGAAGCACACAGCAGAAGGATTCCTCTGCGTCACACAGCAGATCTAGAGTGACAGGAGTGAAAACGGAGGCCTGCAGGTTGTAATGCGCCTTCAGCTGTTACTTCGACAAATGACTAGTTTTTTNTTAAATATGACTTCCCTACAACTTTAATACTATTTGGTAGTTTCAGTACAGCAATAAAAAACATCTAAAATTTGGTTTTAAATAAATAGAAATCCAGTCAAACAAGTCAAATAAAGGGCCATGTAATCTATAAAAAAAAATTGAATAATTGACTTCTTGCTTGTATAGAAGTATTTCAAACTGAAATAATGTACGACTCATTTTCTTTGCTCCATAGCAGGAATGCTTGTTAAAAAAATAAATAAATAAAAATGAGAAACTCTCGTGTCCATTAATGAATTTAAAGCAACCATGAAGAATGTAGTGATGGAGATATGTGCTTGTTTTTCTTGAGATGCTTGTTGTTTTAACATACTGCTCTGATTTTATTTTTACATTTTTTTTATTCTTTATTTTTTATTATGCAAAATGTAATATGTTGTAAATACGTATGAACTTTCTGTGGTTTGGCTGCTACCTTGGCCATGTCTCTCTTGAAAAAGAGATTCTGAATCTCAATGGGACTTCCTGGTTAAATAAAAAAAAAAATAAAAAAAATGTTTTCCTAAAAAGGCCAGAATTTCCCATTTAAAATGAAAGATTATTAGGTAAATTGTCAGCCAATAATGCATAAATAACTTTATAAAATTAACACCTTGGTGGCTTTGGCATGATTCATTTAAACTAAGGCGAGCCTTATGATGCATGTAGCCAAGGGGAGGAACTGCTTGACAGCCATGAAAATAAACACGATTCAGTAGCATTCAGTTACACTCTAAAAAAAAAGGAAGCATAAAATAATAACAATAAACTCTCTTACACCAACATCCTGTTTGGTTGCAACAATTTGTAAAAACTACAACCTTCGTTTCTGTGAGTGTTTGGATTATGGGACAACTAGTTTTAAGTCGTCAGATATATTTTGAGATGATATAAGCTGTTAAATAAAAAAAATCAACTTTTCTGTTCTTCTCAGGTGTGGCTAAAGTTACCATGCAAATGATCTACATAATGCATGTTTCAGGGAGTCCATTGTAAAATGCTGTGTTTAGATCTTGTACATTTGAGTCAAAGCAATAAAAAAAAAAAAAAATTATGTCAAGAAGTAAATTGTCTGAAACGCCTCCCTGCTTTGATTCCAGGACATCTGGCACTTTACCAACTTGACCTTGTGACGTTTGTTTTGTATCCTCTCTTGAACCTTAATTTTAATTTAGATTATCCCATTCAGGGATTGTTAATGTGCTCAAAACACCAAGCTAATAGTTGCAAACAAAATTGAAAGATTTATAACTTCCAGGAATAAAAACCGAAAAACAATTCCTGATCAACAGGAACTTCAAACATAATAAAAACAGCTTTTGGAAGAAATAAACCACAGTGCGAGTGAGAAAGCAACACCTTTACCACATGTTGTGGCTTCACGGTCTAATGCTCCAAAGCCTCCTGCGAGCAAATCTCATATTTCATCTCTCACAGCATGAACCTGGTGAGCTGAAGCTGGCTTTAGCTGAAGCACACAGCAGAAGGATTCCTCTGCGTCACACAGCAGATCTAGAGTGACAGGAGTGAAAACGGAGGCCTGCAGGTTGTAATGCGCCTTCAGCTGTTACTTCGACAAATGACTAGTTTTTTTTTTTTAAAGGGGAACGCTCAAGAAACCTCCACTTTATACTTTATGTCATTTCTATACGTGTACTTGGAAGGTGTTCTTGCATTAGTCTCCTGTTCTGTTTTCCTATGACAGCTTTATTCGTTTCCATGTTAATCCCTCGGTTCAGTGTCTTTCTAATCCTGAACAGTGAGGGAACGACCAGGATGCTGACCTCTGACAGAATGGATATTATTAATGCATGAGCCACTCAAAATGTGCAGCTTTTTTTCCAGGTGCAGCATCTCACCCGGCAAGAAGGAGAGATTTAGACTTAGACTTTGTCATTTTCTACACAGAGAGTGTATGCAAAAAGATTCTTCGTTCAGTACAGCTCTCAAGAGATTGTCATTTTTTAAAGTGCAGCAGTGATAAATGTAAACATACGACTGTATAGGATTTGTAGTTTCCAACATTCAGTTTTTTTTTTTTATATTTAGCAATGAATGATACAGAAAGACAATAACAAAGCAATTTAAGAAGAATTATGTAATATTCTAGTAGAAAACAAACAAATCACACAAAAGATGTTAGGAGAATCATATCAAATCACATCAAAAGTTCCAGATTTAAAGCTCTCGGCAGAGGAAACAGATGGATTTTGCATTGATGCGTCAACAGATCTTGGTTTTTCAGATAGCGGTTTTTCTAAACCTTCCCTTTTTCTTGTATCAAAAGGAGCCATCAGCCATGTGAAATTTCATAGCCGTCCTGCAGCTTTTTGTTCCTCCTCTGGGATGTTTCTGAGGCCCAAATTAATTACAGCAAATACATTATCTTCCTCCTGGCAGGTCTGAGTGAATGAATGAACCTTTTGAGACGTGTTTATTTTGGGTTCCTGCTTCTGCATCACCTTTGATTTGTACTCCGGTGAGAAGATAATAACATCCAAATACTTGTGCCAGAGCTGCAAATCATGAAAAATCCAATCCAGACAATGTAATTACAGAGCCGGTAATAAAAAAACTTTTACCGGAGGGGCTTTGGTTTGATCTGGGTTCACAGATTTTCATCTACGGGACGATTAGAATCAATCACATTTCTTATATCGCTATAAATGTTTTTTTTTTTTTTTTTTAGCCTAGGCTTTTATTGTATGAAATCAATTCAATTTTTTTTCTTGTTTTGTTTTTTTTAAACAGACTAACCCTCCACTGCTCAAATTTTCAAGAATACATGTTTTTCCTTAACCCTATAATGCCAAATGTATCGTATTTGATACATACGGTTTCTGAAATGTTTTGCATCTGTAACCTTTTGCATAATTTAAAGGTAAAAACTCAAAATCCTATTGTACACAATCAGATATACCTGATAACAGCCAGTAGAAGACTACACAAAAAATAATCTTGACTTATCGCATAGTAATAAATTATTAATATCAAAAATGTATTTCTGTTTTCTCTTTTTACATATTTTGTTAAAAGGGAAATAAGGAATTCAAACCAAAAAAAAGTAATTTTCTGTTTTGTTTTATTCTTGGATCGGGCTTTAAGGGGTTAAAAACCACAAAACATCAAATAGGAAAAAGTGTGCTGCAAATCCTTTCATAGACATAGTTCTATTGTATTGAATAGAAACTGATAGAACAGATTTTTTTAAATTAGATTAATAAAAAGTAAAAAAAAATGTAATATTTTTGGTCAATTGAAGGACACATCTCTATTTATGTGAAGCCTTTTAAAATATCTCCATGTTCTTAAAGTTATAGTAGCGGATTTTCACCCTTTAAAAAGGAAAAAATGCACATGCACAACCCTGTACCCGCTCCTGATAGTGAACGCCTATTAAAAACGGGCGAGAGCATGCAGGAGCCCATTTCTTTTCATGCACGCTCTGTTTAAAAGTTGCTTTTTGCATTGCACATACAATCTTACTTTCCAAAAGAAGAATACCAATTTTTTTCACTATGTAAGTGAAAATGGGGACAAGCCTTTGGTAAACATATCATCATAATGAGTGACAATTATTTTAATGATCCGTCCAGGAAAAGAACATCCTCCACTATACCTTTAAGGTCTGTAAAACACCATGGAAATGTTATCCGGGCGACTTTATCATGTTTTTCCTTGCATCAGTCTCTGCTGTGTTTTTATCAAAGGGCTGATTTTATCTCTCTTTTTTTTTTAAGCCGCATCTGCTACATCTAAATCTATTTGAACAATGGCAGTAGTCTTGCATGACTTTTTCTTTTCATTTAAGTGCAAGTTTTTAAATTAATCTTTAGTCCATCACTACAGAAATGTTAGTTTTAGCATTTCAACATCAAAATCATTGCTTTATCTCAAGTATTATAAAGGTAAATAACCAGAAGAATGACCAAAACATCCAACTGTGCAGCTTTAAGGACAACGATGACCTCCAATATGAATATAATATATCTGCTGGTTAACTACGATGGAAATCCGTGGAGGCTGGATGTTTGCACTGCAAAAACGATCTAGAAATAAGTAAACATTTCTTAAAT
>NW_015150471.1:2008485-2010589 GCF_000732505.1 Cyprinodon variegatus
AGTATCTGTACTTTTACTCAAGTACGGTAAGTGAGTACTTTTGCCATCTCTGCCTGCAAGGCTTTAAACCTGGGTTTAAATGGAGACTAAGCCATTCTCAAGCACATATCAAGGTGCTCATTTTGAGCCTGGATCCATATTTATTTTTCATTCTGTTCATGGTGGTGAATCCTGCTTCACAGCAGCAGGTTGAGCCAAACATCCTCTAAATGTGCACGGTCATCTTTGAGCACGCCATTTCACTTTTCTTTCACTAGTTCACAGCAGTTCTCCCAGCAGTCCACACTTTCTTTTACTTTTTCCTCATCGTCTTCTGCTTCATTCCCATCGCTCGGCTTGCCACAGGTTTGCCTGTTGTGTCTAAAAGTAGCAGCAGCAGCAACCCAGACTGACAGCAGCTCATTGGATAATTTGTATAACATGTAGCCTGATCCCGGACGCTCTAGAGGGCTTTACCGTAGTAACAGGAGAAGCAGCGCAAATGAAATTAGACACTGCCGTCTGACAACATGCTGTCATTTATAAATATTTTAAACAATAAAAAGTTGTCTAAGTCTCTAAGTTAAGTGAAACTTTAGATAAAAAGACATTTGTTTAAAATAGCTAACCCATTATAAAGATGTTTCGATCTTTATAAGTAAAAATTATGTGGGTAAAAAAACAGTGGGTTTATCATCTCACAGCTTATTATTGATCTCCGTTAAAAGTCAGGGAGTAACATGGAAACTATGAACCGTCATACAGATGAACTAAGAAAATATCTGGTGCCCAAAATCAATGTCAAATTTTACAATAGACTGGTTCTGATCACTGCTGAACTGATCAGAACCTGAAAATATTCCACGTTCATCTTACGAAAACATCAGTTAAAGCTGACAACAATCCTCAAAATGGAAGTGGCAACTGAGGACAGCAATTATTCTCAGAATTAATAAAATGTTTTAAAATGAAGTCAAAGAAGGTAGAAAAAGAAAAGAAGTATATCTGAAACAAACACAAAAAACACATTTCTACCTGCTAAATGGATCAAAAGGTGGTATAAAGGAGTACAGAGGCTTTTAATGCTATGGTTTTAAAATTGCAATCCTTTTCAGCCAAGCTTTTATTATGGTTTTTGAGTTTACATCACATCAGCTACCAACTTATCAATCACTCATTCCTCATCTCAACACATAAAACACATTCTGATAAAGGGGCTCTGCTCAGATGGAGCCAGATGGTAGTTTGGTCAAAATTAAAAATGCTAATTGTGGTTAAAAACTTGGAATACACCTTCCCCATAATAAAACACAGTGTTTACGTCAGCAGGGCCAGAGAAGCTGGTCGAGGCGGTGGGAAGATAGATGGAGCTAAGATCTTTTTTTTTTTTTTTTCTCTAACCACCACAAAAAACTTATGGACATTCAGGTAAGCTCTCCATCCAATCTGACTTGAGTTTGAGGTGTTTTGCTAAACAGAAGAGACAGAACAAAAT
Organism: Cyprinodon variegatus; assembly: GCF_000732505.1. NCBI lineage: Eukaryota > Metazoa > Chordata > Actinopteri > Cyprinodontiformes > Cyprinodontidae > Cyprinodon > Cyprinodon variegatus. The sequence continues at coordinate 2,009,960 of NW_015150471.1, forward strand.
TGGGGTTTCAATAAAATTCAATTCAAAGTTTGATAAGCTTTTAAAAAGTGAAAACTTTTGCAAAGCAAGTAAAACCTTAGCAGATCACAGTGCATCCGTGCTCAGCCTGATCTGGTGAAGATAACCTTTGTTAGACTTCACAGTCCAGCACCAGACACAGACCTCGGCTCATATTGCTGACCTGACTAATTAGAGGTTAAGTGAAAGGGCAGGACAGGGCAGCGCAGAGCTGACGAGGTGAAGGTGCTCTGGTTATGGAGGGGCGGGGGGGGGGGGTCAAAGGAAGCAACAGATACAAAGATCAGCCTCCATGCTCCACTTCAGTCACTTTTGTCGAAATTTGCATTTTCCCATTCTCTAGATTTTTCTCCACCTCAAGCTTCTTTTCCAAACATACTGCTTTACGGTCAACCGACAAAATGCCATGATAATCCCATTTAATGAATTTTAATCCTAATTAAGACCTTAATTTAAAAAAATATAATTGAATTACTTTCAATGATTTTTAATAACCTGCAAAAACCCTGTAACATGCATCTGATGTAAAGTTATCAAAACTTCATACATGCAGTGATCTAATAAAGGAATGGAAACGATACTAGCTGATGTTGTTCTGAATCAGTTTAACTC
>NW_015150471.1:2010614-2011763 GCF_000732505.1 Cyprinodon variegatus
AATTACTCATTCCATTTTTCAAATGGAATGAGTAATTTAACTCTTAAAATAAGATCATTAGATAATATGCACTTGAAATATAACAATGCAATTGTGTTTTCTTATTTTAAGTGTAAATTGTCTTGTTCCATTGGCAAAATGTCTCTTTTACCTCATGAATTCAGGAACAAATGCACTTATTTTAAGAAAAAATGACTTATCTAGATTTAGATTTTTTGCAGTGGCGGGCTCTCAGACCCAAGCATGACCCAGAGTGACAGGGAGGGTGATGACATAAAGCTGGGAGGCAAAACCGCTAATGGAGTGTCCTTTATCAGAGGGGCTCTATCACATCAACGTCTGCTACGAGTGGAAGCAGCCGCACTCTGTGTTTTTCTGACCCAGACAATTAGCTGTTTAACAAACGGATACAAAGATGGCAGTAGGGGAAAAAAATGGAGGTACTGTTTTATTAGAAATCACAATTAAAGTTCATAACAAAGACAACACCAAAACAAAATACTGCATATTTGCACCATATATATTTAATGCTCTTAACTTCCATATCAATGTGGTTTTTTTGCACAATTTTTTTTCCTCCCACACTGTTTATATTTGATCACTGCTGCACTTTATGGAATGGAAATGTCATGAAAGCTGTACAAAACGAAATTTTGTTTTTATACACATATGTCAGGGACCAATTAAAAATCAGCCGGGTCTGAATAAAGAAAATCAACAACCGGTAAAGGTCTGGAGACATTTTTAATTATAATCCGTTACTTTAAACAGAATTTAACAGTGAAATAAAATGAGGTGTTTATGCATCGAAGTTATACATTCAATTTTTAAATAAAAAAAAAGAAAATGTTTCCATTTTAAAAGCTAGTTTTTTTTTAAGTAGAGAACAACAATCGTTCAGTTCACTTTATACACAATTTCCTGATTCGATGTTCGCAGTGGGCTTTAGGCTGCCCTGCAAGTAGAGATGGGAAGTAACGAAATACAAATACTTTGTTACTGTACTCAAGTAGATTTTTCTGATATTTTTACTTTACTTTACTACTTATTTTTAATGGTGACTTTTTACTTCTACTCCTTACATTTTTACACAAATATCTGTACTTTCTACTCCTTACATTTTTAAAAATTGGCTCGTTACTTTAGTTT
>NW_015150471.1:2013490-2017092 GCF_000732505.1 Cyprinodon variegatus
TTTCCATCTTGAAAGCACCAAGCTCACTAACTGATTAAACCAAACAAACGTTGGTTTACAGATTTCAAAAACTGTTCAGCTGGCAGCAAAAGCAAAGTTTGCAAACTAAATTTGTGAAATTCTTTAAAATTGTCAAAATCAATTGTTAAATATTACTAAACAGAATGAATTAACGGCTCACTGGAGGATTGAGGATCTTTAAAGCCCAGCCGCTAAGAAATCAGCACATTAGTAGGACTCATCTAAGTAACCAACCATCTTCTCCCGTATCGTCACTCCTTTTCTTTCAGCAAAAATTCCCTCATCCTCAACATTTCATAGCAGATTTAAAGCAAACAGCATTTAAATCTCAACAAGCCACATGATAATGGACCAAAACACCAGATGTGCTTTTAGCTTGAGAGCTGGAACAGCTTATTTTTAGCTTTCAGTACAAACATTTTTCAGACACTACCACAAACTTTCAGGTTGTAACATGATTATAAACTGGACAATATTTCTCAAATATAGATTCAATTCAATAAAACAAAACGCCTTTATTGATTCTAACGAAAAATTGAAATAAATGAATAATAAAAAAGAAATAAAATAATATTATTTGTAATAAATAAATGAAGTCGCAAACGAAGCAAACTTAAATTTACATAAAAATCTGTAACTGTGACAGAGATAATGTTGTAGTTACAGCAAACAGATGTTTTATTTACTACTCATCAGCGGAAAACACGTCAGCGAACTGACTTTATATTGTTTCATGGTGTAATAGGCCTAGGTAGGTTTTGTACAACTGGGAAGTGTAAAGAAATGTTATTATTAAATTTTAAAAGCTCCACTGACTCCTATAAACCAGTTACCCAATAAATAAATGAATAACCGCCCTCTGGGAACGCTGCTAATACATCGAGTATCTCATAAATCTGACCTTTACTGGAGTGTGGCAGGAAAAGCCCATTCATGTGGTCTAGTCAAAGGCCAGACCTAAATCCAGTTAAAAACATGTTAAGAAACTCAGTCTCTCCATTCAGAGTGAATGAGCTTGAATTGTTTTAGAATGAATGAAGAAAAAAACCTTAAAGACTCACAAATATAACAGTAATAAAAGGAGCTACTGTAAGTATTAACATTAACAACATTTTTTGTGAAAGTGATTTACATATATTATGATTTGTATTATGATTTGTACCAACCTAAGCAACTTTTTCTATTGCTGATCTGATGAAAGTAGCAGTTAAAACCAATATTTTATATGTTGTATAATATTGTATATGGTTTGGCAGTAAATCTGTTGTACTTGATGTTACTTTTTTAGTATTTATGCTGCTTTATGCTGCAGTTATGCAGAGTCACAACCATATAATCTATTGCCTAAAAAAAAAAAAAAAAAGACAATAGGATTTTAGGGTAATTTGCTTCATCACTTTCATTATTACATCTTGCAAAAAAAATAAAATAAAAATACCAGAAATGTTGTGATGAACTCATGATGTTGATAAACTACAGTGGTCTGCAAAAGTTTGGGCAACCTTGTTAATTTCCATGATTTTCCTTCATAAATAGTTGGTCCTTAGGATAAAAAAATCAGTTAAATATATCATATAGGAGACAAACACAGTGATATTTCAGAGGTGAAACGAAGTTAATACCATTTATACAATACCCATCCCCATGGTTTATTAAAAAAACTTATTCATAAAATACTTAATAATATTAAAATTAAGAATAATTTCTCCCACTGTAAAATTATATACTGTCTGATTTACTTTCTATTTCACTTATATGTATGTTAGTTTTTTTAATTGTTTTATTTACCTTTTGGTTTTAAAGTGCTTAAAATGATGGTGGGGAGGATTCAGAGAAAGGGTTTTATTTCTGTTCGTTAGACAACAGTGGCAGGAATCCAGCAACAGATGATGAAAAAGGAGACCTAAATTCAGCCTCACCAAAACGGAGATAAATGCGTATTTCTGGCCTCTTTTGGAGACAAACAGAACCAGAACACACCTCCTATTTATGATCCCCCTCTTACTTCCTTTAAAAAAAAGAAACATTGAGGACGTCTTCTGCTCTACGTTTCAAGCCAAGACTTAAACGCGTCTGTTTCCTCAAAAACCCTTTTAAAACTGGGTTAAGGTAACATGACGCTGCAGTGCAGCTTAGTGTTGAACGGTGTCAGGTGCCAAAACGTAACGCCCCTGGCCTTTTATCGGGTAACCTGAGTGCTGGTATCTCAGTCCGAACTCTTAAGGGCTCTTCACAACACTGATGATGAAATCTTGATATTTGTTGTTTTCTTTGTTTGTAGGTTCAACAACTTCCTACCCTAAATATACATAACCTACCTTTGACACATACTCCTTCAGTTTATGAGGTTCTTTTTGTTCAATAATAATTCTAAAGCTCACAAAAGTAGGGATATATTTTGGGGAAAGCAAAAATTGCCTTTTTAAATAGAAAACGGCTGAGATAAGCGATGACACCAACAGTTCATAGGTCATTAATACTGTTACTGTACCTACACAGTTACTGATACTTTTATACATTTGAGAAATTTGACTGAATTAAATGAAATTCATTTTTTGCAAAATGACGTTAAACTGCAATGATTCACTAAAACACAAAATGAAATTCAGCCTCTAATAAAAACTCAGTAATAGTAATATCTTTATGGGATAAATTGCAGGGAAGCTGGTCCTGAATCTTTGCTCTCTCTAACTCTGTAATGAGGTCAGATTCACAGTGTTTACTGGAAATGTTTACCACATTATGAGAAAAGAAAAATTTAAAAACTTTGATCCCATTTTTCTGTAATTAAATCAAGTCATGAAGTAATTGCGTTATTAGGTTGATTTTGTTGTTTGCCAGTCCTGTCAGATTGTATCATTTTTCCAAACATCTGATTAGTTTCTGACAAGTAGTCGGAAAAATAATCAGATTTGTTTAACTATGCAAAAAAAAATTTTTTTGTTTGTTTGTATTGTCCCCCTTTCCATCCTGTAAAAACAACAGCAACCACAGAGGGCACTCAGGCAAAAGCTGATTTTCTTTTTATTTTTTGTTTACCCAGATCAAATAAGCATAATAGAACAGTACGTGTGTATTCAGATCTTCAAGTGTATTGTTTATTTCTTTTAAGTCGTAAGGAAGTCATATCTAAATCATTTTGGCTTAAAAATGTATATAAATGTATTCTTTATCAGACGATATTATCCAATAATTTAGAACATTTCTATTTTTAAAAAAAGTCTTAAAATCTGTGGTTTTTCTCATTTTCTTATGCAGGCCAGTTAGTTATACGTCAGGTTGTACACCTAAATTCGGTCATCTGTTAATCAATTTTTTCGGTCATAGCTTTATTCATATGTCACAGCTAACATTTACAATGGTTGAAATCAGAATAATTTCCTTTCCCATTGAGTTGCGTCCCAGTGTTCACGGGGATGGACGTCTGTGTCTTCAGCAGGCGTAGAGCTAACAGAACTTGCAGCGTTGCGAGGCAAGGGCTCAAACATGTACGTCTGGAAGCCTTCTAAATAAAAAATGGATGACGGAGGAGACTCATCCACGACCTCCGACACTAAACTCTCCTCCTCTTGCATGTTTCC
>NW_015150471.1:2017380-2020581 GCF_000732505.1 Cyprinodon variegatus
AGTCTTTTTTTTTTTTTTTTTTACAGTCTCCTGTCTGGCAATGTGGCAATAAGAATAATTGTCTTGATGCCAAAAAGAGCCCAACAGATTTTACTTTCACAAGTGTAGCAGTACGGCAATTGCCATATTGCTCCGCTTGTTTCATGCATATAAATTGCTTTATTATAATTATGCAGGGAGGTTTACAGTTTATATGGACACTGCAATGTAAATATAGCAGAAAAACAGAAGAAGAAAGGGGAAAAAAAGAAAAAAAAGAGAGAAAAGATGAAAGAAAGAAGAGATAGAAAGGAGACAATGACAAAACATTCCCTACGACTTTTAATCCTTAAAGTGCTACTTTCACTTTGCATCAAAACATCAACAGAACCAAACAATAAAGGTAGAATTGTTGATGTATCACATCAAATCCCAGTAAAATCACTTTTGAACCAGCAGTTTTGTTGTAACAAGATGTGAAAATAGGCGTGTGAATGCTTTCGTTTAAGTTTTTCTCTTTGACTTTGAAGTGTGGTTAATTTCAGCACCACAAAACCTGAAGGATTTAACTGTATCATAAGTCAAAAACTCCATATTTACTAATAATTCAACAAAATGCATTTAAAGGAATAAATCACAAAGGAAAGAGGAAAAGAAAACAATCTGGCTTCTCCCTCTCAGTTCCACTTCCCTTTCCCTCTAATTCCTTCCCTTTCCTCCCTCCGTTTGGAAAGACAAATGAAGGCGCTGCCAGGAATGTGACCAGCTTAGCAAAACAAATCCCACTCTCTTTTACTTTCCTTTCACCCAGCAGTTGCTCTTTGTCTCCTTAAGGTGGGTCCAAGAGCTCCGTAGAACCCGCTTCTACCTCTTAAAGGCTGAAATGTGAAGATTTTTTTTTAACCTGACAGCAGAAGGATGTATTTTCTTCCAATAACACCAGCCAAGACAAACAAAAACTCACCTGCCTTTTTAAAAGCCCACCTTAAGTAAAAAAAAAGCAGTCTGACTAAAACTGCTGGATGTTTTATTACCTCACAGATGGCAGAGGGATGGAGCAATATATCACAATAATAGCCGAAATAAAAAAAAGAATATCTCTACAGGAGAAATATAGTTAAAACCTGATGGCCCACACCTGTCTCTTAACTGCACAACTAAATTTAACTCATTTGTACTTCAATAAATGACAACTTTTATGGCAAAGTCCTAAATGTATTACAAATAAATACATATAAAGCAGCATGACTCATTCTTGTTGAAATAAAATATATAATAACATAAAGCAGTCATGTACAGGAGGTATGTGCTTCGAAAGAGTTAGACTTTTTAACTCAGATGGGTATATTTGGTGCTAGCTATTTTTTTCTTAGTAGTAAATCCCTGTTTCCAGGCTTATCTGTCAGTGCCATTGGCCATAAGGGTTAGACCTACTGTATAGATGCATTAGTACAGCAATTCAAGTCCCTAAACTAAATCTGTGCAATACATTCTTAAAGAGTTAAAGTTAAAAAACAAACCACTGGACTTTTTTTTTTGCAAGTTTGAAGACATTTCGCTTCCCATCCAGGAAGCTTCCTCAATTCAAAATGTCTGGATTAGTGTTGAGTTTCAGGCTTTTATAGAGTAGTCCAACAAAAGCCTTGTAATGAAATAGAAAACATGCACATTGAAGCTGGTAAACAGCTCCACCACTTAATAATGGGAGTCGTTTAGGTCGTTATTGGCCTGCAATACCCGTAAAGGGTCATGGTTGACCTGGCTGGCCTGGCGAGATATTTTGTTCCCTTGCCTAGCGATGGCGTTGAGATGGTATTGGGAATTAATTAACTGTATTGCTGCGTTGTAGGTTTTTGACGGCTGAAACCTGAGTCCATCCCCTCTGTTTAAGGTTGTTCTTTTTCTCTTTTAACATAAATGGCTTCCTTCACACCCCTCTCAAACCACCTGTCTTCTTGATCTAAAATGTGAACATTCTGGTCGTCAAACAAATGTCCTTTGTCCTTAAATGTGGACAGCAGAATCTTGTCCGGAGGAGGCAGCCTTTCTGTGTAGGGCCATGCGTTTTGGTTTCTCCATTATAAAGATTAGAGCATTCCTTACTAGACTGAAATGCCTATACCGCTTATCTTAGGTTTGGGAGTTTTTGTCTTTAGGATCAGCATGATGCTTCCCCCATCATGTTCTGCCATGGGAAGTGTTATGTTTATGCTTATATATGAGTCACCCCTGCATAGCATTCTGCATGGAGGCAGCTTTGGTATTATCTGTGCAGAGATCCTTGCACGTGTTCGCTGCGTGGTCTCTCTTGGCTTTCTTTCAGGAAAGTTATCCAGTCAACAGCCTCTATTAGAGTTCTCACCAGTGCATTCTAGCATAGCAGGTTGCTACACTGAAAGCTGTCACCGCTAAAGTGAAACTAGGCCGATACAATAATTTTTTATAAGCCTTTAAGTGCTTGGACAGACATCTAGGCTCCTCCCCCATGGTTCTGTCCATTTGATTTAAGCCAACGGCTGGTTACACAAAAAATTGACAAAATTAGTGATTAGTCCGATAAGCTGAATTTTAATAAGTGTAACAGAAGCAGAAAAAGTGTTTTTAAACACATTTACCTCCTCATTTGCATACATGCATGAGAAACCCACGACCTTCAGACTTTCTCGTTAATTTAGACTACACATGTGCTTCTGCCTCATCAGCAGAGAGCAACCTTTCAAAGCAGGTGTGGAGTGTCCAGGTTCGGCTGCAGGTGGATCAGCGCAACGTCTCACCAAGCTAATCTGACAGTTTGCATATCAGGGGAGATACAACAAAAAAAGATAATGGTCTCTTTCTATAAAAATGTTTTATACAATGCATAAATTAAAACAAGAAGGACATTATGGCATTTTATTGTGCTATATTAAATTCTGAATCAATTCACCAAAGTAGTTCTCTCACAGATTATTAAACTAAGATAACACAACAGGAAGCTATGAGGGTTAGGGGTGGAACGGTTCACAAAATCCACGGTTCGGTTCATGTTGATTGTTACACCGAAATCCCATAAAAATTAATGAAATAAATGAAAAAATCCAAAAAAGTTAATGACTTGTAATTATTTTTAACGATCTGCGGAAACCCTGGATCATTTCCGCATGTTTTGCTGCTTTGAATTTAATGATCTCGCGCATGCCCTCTACGATCTCCAAGGAACTCAGAGCGGAGCGGGAGCCGCAG
>NW_015150471.1:2021456-2026936 GCF_000732505.1 Cyprinodon variegatus
TAGAATCGAATTGAATCGAATCGTTACCTGGTGAATCGTAATCGAATCGAATCGTGAGGGCAGTGCCAATGCACACCCTAGAATACAATGTGCGAAACATTAACAATCCACTATGAAAATATGTAAAACTATTATTTCAAGTATGTAGTATGTCGCTCTAACATACTGTCGAACTTTACTGCCATCACATTTCAATAAACTGGACAGTAACTGATATAGAACTCTGTGTAATCCAACAACCAGTGGTGACAGTGTCAGTCTGTGCCATTTAGAGGGTATAGTTACACTTTAAGCAGAGTTAGAGCTCCATGAAATGCATTAACTTTAACAAAGCCCATTGGTATTGTGTTTTTTTTCGATCATGCTATAAAGGTTTTGCTTTTCTGTGCTCCAAACTTTCTATAGTCAGTCATTTTTGGTAGAGAAGCTGATGTTCAGGTTTAGGTATAACAATCGGTGAACGTTTGCATCTGCAAAGATAACCACATTAAGTACATTCTGTGCTTCCATCTTCATTATACAGTGAGAAACAAACCCACACACACAAACTGCTTGGATCGTTTCACATTTCTGATATAGGATGTCTCCACCATGATTATTTCTTTTAAAACTATCAGTGTTGCTGTGCTTAAGGATACACGGCGCCGCCCTCTTCTAGATGACAGCAACACTATAACACAGGAAATGGATTCGTCTAAGCGAATAATGGGTAATCTGATTAACTGTTCGACACTTAGTCGTAAGTCAGTTATTTGTTTGCATCCCTATAAGAAATTAATTGAAAATGAATGGAAGTCAATGCAAAGTCCTTGTAAAGATAAAACCTCTCTCCCTCAGAGGCTGTAAGCGGACTGCTTCATTACATTTATGATGCACTAAAGGATAGTTGGAACATGCTTAGTGGACCTACATAAAACTAACCTGGATATTTCTTTCAATCTCAGCATGTGTAGACGTGTTGAGATTGGAATAAAAATCCAGTTTTCCTTTAGTTCACAAAACAATCTGTTAGAAATAAGATCTTTCAATTCAATTAAATTTATTTATAGAGCGCTGAAACATGTGTCATCCAAAGGCGCTTTACAGAGACAATTCAACATGTGAAAAATCTTAATTGTAAGCTAATTGAATTTGGAAACAAAGAGATGATTGTAGTTCCTCCAACATCTACATTAGTGAGGCACACAGGTAAACCGAACACAGCATTTCTAAACAAAACCCTGACGTTTGTAAAACCGTGTTTTTCCCCATCCCATCTGGATGGCAGCTGAAACGCAGCCACGCAGCTTTTGCGGCTTTATTCTGACAGCATTTGTTGCCTTTGAATTTAATTATCCTGCAGTCTACATGCCAAAGACAAACTAAATGTATACAACAGCTGTTTAGTTTTGGCTATAGCCCCTGTTATATTGCATAGCTTATCCAGTTCGGTAAATAATCTTTTCTGAATTTATCCTTAGTCTTTGCACCTGGCTTGAATTCAGGCACCAGCTGCACCTCGAACAACATAACCAACGGGAGGCAGGCTTTTAAACCAGAGTATAAATAAAATCAGATGAAAATGTGCAGCTCATCAAGCAAGAAAACAAAGCTTGTACAAACTCTGATGCATCTGAGACTAAAAAAAGATCAAGCTGCAGCCCTTCTTTACAGAACAATTTCTGTTCCTGGTGAAATAAAAGTTGATGGATTAATACTTTAAATTTGTTCAACAGACAACCTTCTGAGCAAAACTCTCGTTCACAGATAATTGGAAATGTAACCAGAAAAAAAGGGAAGCGAAATCTATACCATTAAAATGTTTTTTGCAGTGCTCTAATTTCCAGAGTTTAGTACATTAAAACACGAAGGTGGTAGCATCATGCTGAGGGCCTGTTTCACTGCCACTGGTAAATTCTCTAAAGTGGATAGAGAAACTAAGAAGTAATTCTTGATGATTTGTTACTAGGGATGGAACGGTTTATGAAAACCGTCCGAACCGTTCGGTTCGACTGTCTCGGTTCGATTCGCGTTTGTTGCGTTCGGTTCATGCGCTGCTCCTTTTTCTCATAGGCGAAGCGTTTACACTCCAGAGCAGAAGGTGGCAGTACTGCGACCAAAGCCAACCACCAGTAGCAAACAAGAAGAAGAAGCGAAGCAGCTTAGCCGGGGGTATAGCAGAAAAAAATCAGTTGTTGTGGAGAATTGTGTGGGTATGGCGAGTGGGAAAGAACAGGAGTTGGAAGACGCGCCAGCAGCACTTTATAGGTCTGCTGTATGGGACCACTTTGCATTTAGAGTGACCTACGATGACGGCGGAAAGAAAGTTGTGGATAAAAGTGCAACAGTGTGCAAGCATTGTGCAACACGTTTTGTTTATGCTAACAGCAACACAACCAACATGTCAGGCTAACAATCAACATATACCGAAACAAACCGAAAACCGAGACTACGAAGCCGTGAACCGAACCGTGGATTTTGTGAACCGTTCCACCCCTATTTTTTACCTTAAAACAACTGGATGGATAAAATTTTGACTCAATCAGGTACCAACAGGACTAGGGTTGGGAATTGAAAAGATTTTCACGATTCCGATTCCCTTTTCGATTCTATGAAAAGATTCGATTCTTTATCGATTCTTTTTCGATTCCAATTTGCGGGAAAAAGGAGAACAAACAGTTTGAAACTCAGAAGCTGATCAAATATCGGGTTAAAAATCGCCGGGGTGGCCGATGTCCGATATTTAGTTTTAAGGCCGATACAGGCCGATACCGATAGGGGGCCGATTATATCGTGCATCCCTACCTAAAATTCATTCCCCTGCATCTAATCTCTATTTTTAAACCTCACTGAAGTTCTTGTGTCATTAATTCATCCTGAAACGGATAATTTTTATTTAATCTCTGAAAATCCAAGGTGAATATGACGTTTTTGCTGGTGGCGGCTGGACGTAGCCTTCCGACCAGCAGAGTGCAAACCAAGGTGGAAACTACAGACACCCACCAGATGGGTTGCTGTTAAATCTTTCTACACTGCACTAAAGTATCAGGGGAACCATTTTCTGCATGCCTGTGCTCTGAATTATAACATCCCGAGCTAGCTTTGTAAACAGAAGATTCCTGTGAGAATATGCTTTTGACAGCACAGACTCCATCAATTTTGTTCATTCTAGGAGGAGCATTTCTATAGATTTTTTTTGTTTGGAACTTGTAAAACAAATCAGAAACCCTTTTCACATCCTCCTTTGAATGAACTGGATTTAGCTTGCGAGGCTTTTTTGAGATGCACTCCATGTACACATTACACCTCTGAGTCCTTCCATTCATCCCCACGTCTCAGACACCTTTGTAATGAGCAATAAAATGCGTACTGTAAAAAGACCACAGACACACACATGCAGAAACTCACTAAGGACCAACAAGCTTATTTCTTACATACCCCACCTTCCACCATTACCTCCCACCCACTGGTGTAATGAAGCCTACGAGGCCTCTTGTGGCCCCTGAGCACAACAGGGCCATAACAACACCAACATCACACCTCAGTCCTTTCCTGGCTACAAGAAACAAACTCTGTGAAAGAGGAGAAGGTGGTAAAAGGGGAGGAGAACTAGCTGGGGCCAAAAAGGTAGGGCCAATACGCTGGAAGGTGATTTTCTTGGCAGAGAATGGCGTACGGGAAGGGGCCCGGATTACTGACCGGCTCCCCCCGGAACGTCTGTGTGGTCCTGGTTCTGATTAGTTCCAAACCCTCTGTCATAGAAAGGCATGCGCAGGGGCGTAGGGGCACAGATGCCCACCGGAGTGCTTAAATTTTAAACACACTCACTTTAAATCAGGTGGTGTGCACATGTGGGGCACACTCCTCAACATTCAGATCTGCTCTAGCTCTCCTCAAAGAGAAATCTGACGTTTTTTGGATCTTTGATGACAAAAAGAGTCTATAATCTCTCTCAGTGCAGCATTTTTTAAATATGCAAACAGCCCTGAGGAAATTCCCCTTGTTTTCTGTCCCAGGATGTTCTTCAAGCTCACAACACAAAAGAACAAAAGCATCAGACTGAGGTGTGTTTATACCTCTAGTTTTCTCCAAAAATGTAATAAAGCAAAAAAATAAAATAAAACTGATTTTATATTTAATAAGGGCGTGTCCTTAAAATCCCATATTAAACACATTTCAAGTGTTATTTTTCTTTCACCTGTGGAATACTGCCAAAATGATAAAATTCCTGTCCAATACAGACACACAAAAAAACTAGCCCAAACATATCATACATTATACATTTTATAAATAGTAATTCTTTACTATTTATAGGTCTGCAAAATACAGTTTGAAGCCTTCAGGTGACGCAAAATACTGCAGCCAGAGTTCTGATAAAAATTAATAACCTCATGTTTCTTTAATTTTAGATTCTTTTCATTAGATTCTTGCTAAAATCAAAATCTAATTTAAAATTGTCCTTCTTACATATAAAGCCCTTAATATCAAGCTCCATCATATGTCAGAGATCTGATTGTGTTCCTTACACTGCAGGCCTTCTAGTGGTTCCTAGAGTTTAAAAAAGTAGAATGGGAGACAGATCTTTCAGATACCAGGCTCCTCTTCTGTGGAACCAACTACCAGTGCATAGGGAACAATAGTCTAGTTTTAAGGTTGGATTTTTCGTTTTTGATAAAGCTTAGAGCTAGAGTGGCTTAGCCTATCCAGAGCTATCTCTGTACTTATGCTGTTATAAGCTTAGGCTGCTGGATGACATATACCCCATTTACACTACCCTTGAAAAACCGTGCCGAGACCGGTCCGAGCTCAGTAACTGAGATAGCTTATCGTGTGTAAATGGAAAGCAAACTGAACCGAACCAAGCTAGACACAACCAAACCGAGCTAACTGCAGACCAGTTCCAGAGGTGGGCTTGGCTTGGTTTTTCCCTGGCTCGTTTCTCTGATAACAACACCGCATGAGCAGAACGCGTCATCTCCGTCTGACTGCACATCCCGGTTCACACTCCATTCCAGTAGTTGGCGGTAATGCCCCTCCGGAAGTTGCTTGCCAACCAACACAAAACAGAAGAAGAACAACAACTATAAACAACTTTAAACATCCACGAAAGGTTGCCGTCTTCGCCTGACCCTCCGCAAACACCGAAGTACAGCAATAATAATAATCAAGCATAACTTCCTGAATGTGACGGGCGCCGCCATTTTGATTTGCTTGATTCCCCTCCTTCTTCGTCATCTTCTTCTTCTTGTGTTTTATGGCGGTTGGCAAACAACTTTTGGTGCATTACCGCCACCAACTGCTTGATTTCCTCCTTCTTCGTCTTCTTCTTGTGTTTTATGGCGGTTGGCAAACAACTTTTGGTGCATTACCGCCACCAACTGCTTGATTTCCTCCTTCAATACCGGCAGTAATACCGCAGATCGTCACTAGGAGGCGAGGAGTCAAGGAACCGAGATAGCGTGATGTGTAAACGGTCATCTGATCCGAGCTCCGCCTGGTTA
>NW_015150471.1:2027845-2030413 GCF_000732505.1 Cyprinodon variegatus
CATCAAACTGAGGTGTGTGTTTAGTTATTATTAATTGTTTCATTGCACTTAAATGTGGGAAATGTAAAAAAAAAAACATACAATAAAAACAATATTAATGTTGTATTGCAACTATAGTGCCAATTATTATTATATTTTTTTTTTTACAAATCAAATGGTAAAAGAAAACTAGGATCTGTCAATGAGTTAAAATTAGAGTTTTTTCTCCTTTATGAACTAATGAGCTCCTTCCAGTGACTAAACTCCACTCTCCCTCCTTCAATCTCCCTTATCTGCTATAAATACCAGATACTTGAAGGTGATCATATTTTCCTGGTTGGTGAAGTGTATACTGTAGGAATAAAAGAATAATCCTAGAAAAGCATGTTGGTCCCTTTGATAGGTTCAAAGACCCTTAGAAACTGCAGTTCATATTCTCCTTCTTCTACCTTTGAATATTCACGATAAAAGAAGCAGATTTTATTCTCAGGCTTTATCTCTGGGCGACTTTAGGAGCTATGTTTCACTCTGTGATACTTCTCAGTTATAATTCATCATCTTAGAGCTTTACTTGCAACAGCCCCGCCTTCTTTAAAAACATAAAAAGCACAAAGTCACAGTATTTATACAGCTTTTCCAATTTACAGTAAAGGCCTTAGAGAAGGCAACAGGCTGAATTAAAAAGGCAAGTGATGTCAGGAGCTCCTCATTGCCACCTAGTTAGCAAGGAATGTGTATAATGATTACTTCGATTTATATAATACGTGTTGCAGCAATACGGCAGGGCATATGTGGGCAGAATGGTATTTAAACATGTCTGTTTTATTGCTCTGTGGCCACAATGTGTCACGCAAACGTGCAGCAGTCTTGATTTGTTATGACATAAAAACTAAATTTGTATTCTACCTATAGTGGAATTTTAGCCTAAAGCCATAAAAGTTGGACATTAACTCTGGGGTTTCATGAGTGATCTTTTGAAGCAAAGATGGAAAGAAATGTCTCAGCAATGCACTAATCAATCCTCCTGTTTCTTTTTCATTTGTCGTGAGGTGAAAATTGAAAAGTACTTTACTTTTAGAAAAGCTTTCATTTCGATTTTAGTAAAAGTCTGAGAAAAGTTTTTCACTTTTCAAACAAAACAAAAATATTTGCATATCATCGATACTCTTTTTTGAATAAATGGAGTGTATATTTCACTAGTCCAGGAAGGAGTTGAATTGAGTGCTGAATTTTCATACCTAGTGACAGAACATGGCAGGATGTTCTGGTTTGACTGTATACAGAGCAGTTGTTGCAGTGCACAGGTGGTAGCAAACAGAGATCCTTCACACTTCACAGAATCTGTATTCAAAATACAAGCTCATATACAAATGGTTCTAACCACATCACATGCACACGGCAGCATGAGCAAAAGCAGACGAATACGCAATCTGCCCCTTCTCATACAGATGTATGAACACAAAAAAGGTCAGGATGCTGCAGTGCACGGCGTCTCGCCACTCTGCAGGGCATCCAGCCTGCTCCTCCTCGCACACAGAAGTTAAGCAAAACCTCCGCCTCGGTCGAGCCGGCTGACCCCGGCGTGCCCTCCCCCTACAGGCTCCTCTCAATCAAAAAGATAGGAAGTCAACAGAGGATCTGGGGGGAAGACTGGGGGTCATCAGGGAAACATCAACAAAGAACAGAGAGACAGAGAGAGGCAGGATGGTTGAATTCACACCGTGCGCTTTGTATTTGATTCACAGAACACGTACCGAGGTGAGCGCAGTCATACAGGCTCGCATAAATGGAACAGAAACAGTGCAGGAACAAAGCTCTCTGCATTTAATAGCAGATACACACAATGCTAACAGCTAAATATCTTCCTGCTTCAAAAGAAGGCAATCAAATTCATTACTGCAGCTAAATCTAGGATAGTTTATGCCTTTGTTTGGGTCAGACGTGCCGTTGATGATAAGCTGCTTAAATAGCGCTTATATCTGAAATTACGGCAATTTATTGGGGTTTTATGTGACAGACCATCACAACAGTCTGACTAATTATGAGATTTAGGGAAAGTGATGCATGATTTCCATAATCCTTCGAGAGTAGAAATGTAAACTGAACTAACAAGCTGAGCAAGCAGAAGATTAATCAGGAGGACAGCAAATAGGCAGTAGCTGTGGAGGAGCTACAGAGCAGATTAGGGATGCACGATATAATCGGCCCCCTATCGGTATCGGCCTTAAAAGTGAATATCGGACATCAGCCACTCCACCGATATTTAACCCCATATTTGATTAAAAAAAAAATAATACTACTTCTTCTTCCTCAAAAACTTATTTTTTACAGACTTAAAAACTTCTAAAGACGAGGGAAAAAATATTGATAAATTAAAATATCACAATATCGTCATATGCTGATATATTGCCATTTAAAAACACCATATCAATCTCTTTTGCTTTTTGAAAGTAAAAAAGATCGATACCGCGTTTTTAAAAATCTATTTGATATCAGCATATGAAAATATATTTAAAGTGTCAGAAATGGATAACAAAACTGCTATTTTCAATGACTACTTATATTTGTCCAGCTTTAACATCGGTATCG
>NW_015150471.1:2032294-2033960 GCF_000732505.1 Cyprinodon variegatus
GTTATCGGCTACATGAGTTTTAAAATATCGGATATCGGCCAAAATCCCAATATCGTGCATCCCTAGAGCAGATCACTAATCGGCCCTGTTTGGGGAAGAGGAGACTATTTTTACTTTTTGGTGAAAATGCAAAAATATTATGTCAAGATGGGAAAAGAAAACTGCATGTTACTTAAAACGTTGGTGAAACATGCTAACATCATGTTATAGGGATGCATTTCTTCAGCAGGAACAGCAGGGGGTTAATTAGAGGTCATTAATTGAAAAACAGACCACATTATACTGGAAACTGCTGCAGAATCCAGAGGGATGGCTACTGAAAACATAGAGCTATAGGACTAGAAGGGATCCAAGTACATATTGATATCATAGAATGGCTCAGTCAAAGTACATTCTAAATCCAATGGACAATCTGAAGCAAAAAACATTTACAAATGCTCTCCATCAATTCTGACAAGCTTAAGCTGTTTTACTAAGAAAGGGGAAAAAAGTCTATCCATGTCTTTCTATACATTTTTAAAACATTACTTCCTTTTTCCTACACTTTCACAAATATGAAGGCTTTCCATATAAAATCTTAGTAAAACCCTTAGAATTAAGGGTTGTAATAAAAAAAAAAAAATTAAATACATCTTTTTTTAAATCCTTCCTTCATACGTCACAATGAATCAACTGAAAACATTTAAGGCAAACAAGCTGCTGCGACTCGCACGCTCTCGCTTATCTGCTCTAACGGGCTCAGTAGGCCACATACTGCGTTACAGCCCGCAACAGTGATGAACTCACAGCCTGCAGCTGCTCCCAATGCTCCCATTCGTTAAGTGGGATTTGGGCTGAGTTGACATGACGACATAAAAAGAGGGGCAGAGAAGTGGCCTTTGTTTCAGTGAAACGGTTAAGTCATGTCTGTGAATGAAGTTAAAACAGAGGCTCTTTATCCCATAGTGACATGAACACTAAGTAACCTCAGCAAGCCTCATTACATCCAGCAATGGGAAGAAGGATCGAACAAAAGCAAAAGCATCATAGGTGGGGATATGATGTTGTAATAGGATGCTAAGCAACGGAGACGCTTAGAGGATTTCTGTGATTTAAGCGAAACTAAGGATTGTGCTTAAAGGGAGATTGTGCACAGCGGTGACACAGATAAAAGGCTGGAATCAAAGCACAGTAGGGGGGAAGTGTTTGCAGCGCTTCCTGACTCCATGCCGAAGCTAAACGAAATGTAACAAGAGAACACAGATCCAGGTGATGTAGGATGTTGACAAAAGGATCACTGTGTACACTGTGCCCAAAGCCAAGATCAACGTTTAGTAAACAAACCAGGAAGTTTCAGTTGGGCTTTGCAAACAATCCAGGGCTTCAATACGCATCCAGATCACAGAGAAAAAAAAACATGTTTTTCTTTAAAACATTAAAAATTATCCTCATATTCTTTAAAAGTGTTTAATTAGGCATCCCAGGGGCAAAGATGGATCCTAGTGTAAATGGGAACAACAAAATAGCCCCCAAAAAAGGATTTGTAGCACTTATTTGTCATTAAAAACACTGATTTGGTGGAAATGATGCAGAAAAGCCTGAAAACAGAGACCCCATGTTTAAACACAGCGTTGGCAGCATCCTGCTATGGGATGCCATCTTTCAGCTGGTTGAAGTTAGCCTCGTG
>NW_015150471.1:2034726-2038758 GCF_000732505.1 Cyprinodon variegatus
CCGTCTAGCAACAACATAGGCCAATCAACCAACAAGTATTTTCGCCCCTTACCAGAATGACTTCTACGGAAGGTTTCCAGATGGATATGCGGAGCAAATCCATCTGGCGGAGTCAGGTTAGGTTGAAGTAGCTTTTGATTACACTAATTTCTAGTTAGAGTGAAATTTACTAAGTTGATTCATCTGTTGCCGTTTCCATTAAGCTCTTCTAATGGGATACTACAAATTGCTCTCGTGTCTAGAGCCCGTTGTGTTGATAAAACGGGCAAGTGCTAACTTCTATCTCAGATGCATCTTCTTTAAGATATACTACATTTGACAGATCCTCTGGTTTGGATCAACTCATACCTGCATCACTATCAACAGTCTGTTCCTTACGTGTAGTCATTCTGATTTTGGCATAATAGAAAGAGGTGTGCCCCAGGGTTCCTATCTTGGACCTTTTATTTTTCCAGTTTTTTTAAATGACTTTCCTCTTGCCTGAATGGACTGTAATATTCACCTATATGCCGATGATACTGTTATTTATTGCTTAAAACCAAGCATTTATATATTCATATTTCTCTTCAATATGATTTTGTAAAAGTAGAAATTTGCCTTCAGTCCAACATACTGCTACTTAATAAAACAAGATCTCATTAAATGTTTTCAGAGGAAAAAGTCTGTATCTACTCGGGTACCTCACCTGTCTTGTTTAAATGTTTTGCCTTTTTTGGCTTGACTCTTCACTTTCTTTCACTTTTCCTATTGATACTGTTACAAATAAAGTTACATCACTGGAAAAAATCAAAACCTAGATGAGTGCATTTGTTCTTGAATTGAGAAGGTAAAAGAGAAATTTTGCCAATGGAACAATACAATTTACATTTAAAATAAGAAAACGCAATTGCATTGTCTTATTTCAAGTGCATTTTATCTAAATATCTTATTTTAAGAGTAAAAATACTCGTTCTATTGGCAAATCGTCTCATTAACCTACTCAAAAAAGGGTAAATACACTTAATTTGAGAAATTTTTACCTATTTCTTGATCGTTTTTCCAGTGTATTGTTTGAATCTACTTTATCATTCAATTAATTGTTTAACTTTTTCAGTAAGGAGATTGAGTTATAACTCTTACACAGCAGTTTTATTTATATCATAATACTACATTTACTAATCTCCTATCACTTAATGTTGTATATAACAGTCTACGCAGGTTTATTCCCTGTTTCCCTTTCAGAACTGACTATTGTCTGCTGTGCCAACTGTGTTGTCACACTCCATCTTCCGGATGCCAATTTCACTGGTTATCATCTATATTTCATCTAAGTGTATTAATCTTAGTTATCCTTAATATTTAAAACACTTCTTTATGTTTTCCTTCATATATATCATTGGGCATTCGACTAAAAGCTTTTTTTGTGGTTTCATGAATCAAAAAGTTCTCTTTTAAATATAAAGCACCCTTTGGAACAATCTCCCATCCTCTCTCCGCTCCATAACCTGTTCATGTGTTTAAAAATGGACTGGTTCATCATTTACAAAGTATTTGTAACTTTTATAAACTGTTGCAGCAGTTTAGAGCTTTAAGTGTTGGATAGTTAGATTGATTGGTTGTGTCTATGGTGATGCTGTTAGGTTTTCGTTTATATGGATGTTTCATAGATGCAGATGATGGTACAGCTCTATTTTTCATCTGATTGTTGATTTCTGTTTATATTAGGACCCCTTGAAAAATAGATTTTTCATCTCAATGTGCTCCTTTGAAATAAATAAATAAGTTGTGCATGCATCCCTTCTCTGTGGATGCAAACCCACTTTAAGTGAATTACTGCCACCTGGAGTGAGAAAGTAAGCATCCTACTCCTTAAATGTAGCAATACCAAACATTGGGTGTCTCTGTGAATTGAAGATCTTTTTTTTTCATGGTAATTATGTATACTATTTTATAAAACCAAGATTTTGAACATTTTAGTAGAGTTTTCTGTACGATGCATCAAATTAAACAGACTGGCAGTGTGTAACAGGGCAATTTCATATGTTTTGGGGCCTAACTGTGTAGAGTCTATTAGAAAGTTGTCCAACCAGATCTCCTCTGAACCAGCAGGCCGCCCTTCACCAGCTGCCCGGAGCTCATCATTAGACTAATGGACGTTTGATTAATGTAACATGCCAGCAGGGCTCATATTAGTCAGATCTGCTGGTCGAAGGAGGGACATTAATAATATAATCAGCAGGCAGGCTGGTGGTCTTGCTGTGTTTTCTTTATGGTTCCTTTTCACTTCAATTTGAGACGATATGCATCAATTACACTTGATCAATAAAGATCTGAGTGATGACTATTTCATCTCGCTATAAACAGCCTCTTAAGGATCTCTGGGGGTTCTTCTGGCTTTTCCGTCCCTGTCAGAGGACACATGTACAGCATAGGTTTGACGTTTAAGACTTCAGCAGAGGGGAGCTGAACAGAGGGGAGGTGAAACATGCAGATCTGAAACTGATAAATGCATCACTCCATAGTTTGCTTATTGCTTATTGTTCCACATTTCTAAAGCAGTAAATAAGGAAAAAACAAAATGATGTTACAGTTGACTGGTAAAAAAATGTAATTTTTTTTGTTCTTTAGAAAAGAAAATGTAATATTTTGTGTAAACACCATATAAATGTGATATATTTCCTCAATTATTCTGTGTGAATCTCAGAGCAGCCAATGCCTGACTAATAGAGCATTGACAGGCGGCAGATATAATTCACTTTTCCATGCATGCTTGGAGCAAGCAGTTTCCAATATCCCAGCTTTAAGAGGATTGGGAATTCCAACTTGGCAGTTTCTGCTGAATAAAAGATCACAGCTGGAGGGGTCCCATGCTGGTCAAACGCTGTGTGCTCTCCACAAAGGTGGGGTAATAGCAACTTCAGAAATGACCGGGAGGTATTTTGCTCTATTCCTGTGAGAAAAGGCCTGCTTGAGAAAGACATGAGAGAAAGAGTGCATCCCCAATCCCAACTCTCAAGTTGAGCTGAAGGATTAGGTTTTAATCCTCAACAAGAGATTCAGCTAAATCTGCAGTAAATGGCACATTTATACCATTTTACTAAACGGTTCTGTTTTCATTCTCCTTTTTGAGGGTGTAAGAGACACCTTTGTTTTAACCCATTTAGGATGACACTAACGGTTCTACGCTGAGGGATTTAAGTTTATAGGGAAAAACAAAACATGTATGAATTACAGCAAAAAACAACAACACAATTTTCTGCAAATGGAAACAATTTACAACTTTTTAATAACAATATACAATTTTTTTTACTGAAACCAGGTTCATGTCTTACCTTTGATGTTTCTCAGAAGCCGCACTCTTCCCAATCACAGTGAGGCCCTGAAAATAAAAACAAGATGATCACCAAATCAGTGAGAGTAAAGTGATTCCAGATTCTACAGCATAATGCAGTAAGGGTGTGTAAAATAATCGTCATGACGATGCATCGCAATTCAAATTTTTGTGATCTACTGCATCGATTCTTGAAGGCAAGAATCGATTATTAAAAAGAAAAAATGAACAAATAAAATACATTAATGGTTGGCGCACATCAGCCAAACCAAGTGGAATACAACTTCCAGTCCAGCAGATGTCGCTGTGGATGTGTTGACGCGGTGCTTTGTGTCACAAGCATGGCGATAAGTGGGATACTGCGACGAGTCATATGAAATAAAACATGGAGGACACTGAAAATTCGCCCCCGCGGTTCCATCACATTTCATGTCAGATACGTGGATGTCTTTTCGCTTTAAAAACAAAGAAGGTAAATATGAAATTGATATGATGCACGTCATTTGCAAAAGTGGAAATATGTTTTCGTTTCATTGGTTTAAAGGACCACTGAGGCCATGTAAACGGCACTGATTATCCTTATTTTGTTATTTTAAGTTTCATGAATCCTAAGATCTCTTTGTCAGTGTGTCCACTCCAGTAATAGTAATATTTCTGTCCAGTATTTGTTTCCATGGCAACACCTCCAAAAGTCATTTCAATAAATACAGCTATGTATGAAT
>NW_015150471.1:2039641-2041057 GCF_000732505.1 Cyprinodon variegatus
ATCATCTTATCAACCTACTCAAATCAAGGGTAAATACACTTAATTTAAGACATTTTGACTTATTTCTAGATTGTTTTTGAAGTGTCTTATTGGGTGCATCAAAGAAAGAAATACTCCCACATTATGATGCTCCCACCACTTCCAACTCTCACCAAGACTGAGCAATGAGCACCTTCCATGTGGTTGTTGTATCCCCTCTTGTGTAACTGTAGGGGGTCCCAGAGGTTTCCTTTCAAAGAATGCACCCCACCCATCTTTGCACTGCAAAAATGATCTATAAATAAGTAAAAACTTCTTAGGTTAAGTGTATTTATCCTTATTCTAAGTAGGTAAATTAGATAGTTTGCTATTGTAATGAGTATTTTTACTCTTAAAATAAGATAATTAGAGAATTTGCACTTGAAATAAGACAATGCAATTGTGTTTTCTTATTTTACGTGTAAATTGTCTTGTTCCATTGGCAAAATGTCTCTTTTACCTCCTGAATTCAAGAACAAATGCACTTATTTTAAGAAAAAATTACTTATTTAGATTTCGATTTTTTCCAGTGTGCTCCTTATTAAAGCCTATACAAAAACATATAGTTTCTCCTCCCCCTCATAACCATAGTCCTCTGTGTCAGTCCATCCCATAAGATCACAAAGCCTGGCTTTAGAGTGGCAAATGTTCAACTAAACATTCCTGCTTACAAAAGTTTTAAACAGAATTTGCTCTGAGAAGCAAATATGTATCACTGTGAATTGTCTTAGAAGATTAATGAATCATTTCTGTGCGTTTCATCCAATTTTCTTTCATGTTTGCAAAAGATCTACTTTGCATTCTGTGCTAGACGTGTTGCTGGGGATTAAGTCGGGCTCTCAGGCTTTGCAGAGAATAAATATTAGTAAAGCATTGTGCTGTAATGTGATCATCAGTGAGGTGCTACAGCAGCAAACCCTGCACTGATGAAAACAATCTCCTCTTATATACACTGCTCAAAAAATAAAGGGACCACTTAAATAACAAAACATGGATTCAAATGAAAGAAATATTCTCATTGAATGTTTTTTTAAACTTTGTTTTGTATAAAATTGAATGTGCTGACAAGAAAATCCCACAAAAATCAATGCATGGGTATGCTCCTGATGAGGTGGTGGATGATCCCCTGAGGGATCTCCTCCCAGACCTGGACTAAAGCACCTGCAACTCTTGGACAGTCTGTGTTGTTCAGGTCTAGGGAACGGGAGGGCCAGTCCATAGCTTCGATGCCTTCATCTTGCAGGAACTGCTGACACATTCCAGCCACATGAGGTCTAGCATTGTCCTGCATTAGAAGGAACCATGGGCTAAATAATAGGGATGCACGATATTGGGATTTTGGCCGATATCCGATATGCCGATATTTTAAAACTCATGTAGCCGATAACCGATATCGAT
>NW_015150471.1:2043716-2044801 GCF_000732505.1 Cyprinodon variegatus
CTGTAGGGTTTAAAAAAAAAAAAGAACCAATTAATCAAATCGTATCATGGTGTATTCTTGAGCATCGAAAATAATCGAATCGTTGGGTCAGGAAATCGATTCCTTAATCGAATCGCCATGATGGATGTGATTTACACCCCTAATGCTGACAGACACAGTGAACCTTCTAACCACAGCTCGCATTGATTCCATTGAATCTGAGCGACTTGTGTGGGTTGCAGAGTCCGTCTCATGTTACCACGAGTGTTAAAGCACCAGCAACATCAGCGTCAGCCAGAAAAACTAGATATTGAGAAGTGGTCTGTGGTCCCCACCTGCAGAACCACTACTTTATGGAGTATGTCTTGCTAAATGGCAATAATTGATCTATTCTGTTTGAACAGCAGCATGTGAAGTTAAGTGTCAATCAGTGTTGCTTCCTAAGTGGACAAAAGTTTGATTTGATTGAAGTTATATGATGTTGTCAATGTTTTCCTTGTATCTTTTTGAGCAGTGTACTAAAACTATTGTATCTATTGTATCAACTGTGGAACTTTTCTTTGTCATCCTCCATTAGAATAACGTTGCCAGCCCCCACCCCTTAATATATATCATGTATTAAAGTCTGATCATCTGTTTTGTTTTTCTTATAAGGTCTTAAATTATATAAATCTAACCTCAAGCATACAAAAACACAACCGATTCCAAATATGTCAAAACTTATAAAAAGGTTGAAGCCAAAATGGAAATATGAAAAGAAACTCATGGTGGAAAGTGTTGCGCCAGTAACTCCCAGCAGCTGGTACCTGTCGGACTTCATCAGTGTCTATTGTAGAGGAATTTATAATGTTGCTTCAGTTAAGAGCTGCAACTAACAATTATTTAGCTAATCAATCAATGTGTTGATTAATTTTTCAATTAATCTTTTAATAAAAAAAATAGGAGAAAACTGCTTAAAGATTTTTTTTTAATAGAATTTGAAATAAGGTACAGCCAAAACTAAGCCAGCTAAGGAGTTCTGGATAGATTATATTGATGGACAAAAAAGGTTTTACCATCTTAAATGCACAATATTAATATATATTTTAGGGATGCACGATATAATC
>NW_015150471.1:2045825-2047478 GCF_000732505.1 Cyprinodon variegatus
TAAGATGATTTGCCAATGGAATTAGTATTTTAACTCTTAAGATAAGATAAATAGATATTATACACTTGAAATAAGACAATACAATTGAGTTTTTCTTATTTTAAATGTAAATTGTCTTGTTCCATTGGCAAAGTGTCTCACTTACCTCCTTAATTCAAGAAAAAATGCACTTAATTTAATAAAAAATGACTTATTGAGATTTACATTTTTTGCAGTGTAGCCACAATATCTATACTACAGTTAACAATTAACTGATTACATTAGTTGATGGTTATTTCAGCAATTAATTAATTACAATTAATTTGGTTCATTGTTTCAGCCCTACTTTATTTCATCAATGTTTGCCTACATTAGATTCTGCCCAGCTCACTTTAGGCCACACCCCAACATTTAAATAAGACGGAATCGACTTTATAATGTGTCCTTTCCTTATAAAAAAAGCAAAGGAGTGCTTCCTTTTCCAGTCCCAGAGATAATGAGTGGTTGCATACACTTAATGTGTGATGTAAATACGTGTTAAAGCCTGTAAAGCGTAAAAGTAGAACATATATGGACTGCAGCAGTCCTCCTCAGACAGCTAAAATGCCTTCTGATTGGTCAAACAGGGAATTTTAAAGATATAACTGGATGAAGTTAGGCACGTTCATTCTAGCATCATAAAGCTTCTTTCAGAAAGGATCTGAGCTCGCTTTAGTAGATGCAGAATTGTAACACATTTGCACATAATTATTGCCACAGCAGATAACCAAAGAAAGAAGACTGAAGCGAAAGCACAGTGACTCATAATCACGCCGCCAGAGGCTCGGCTGGAACTAACAAGCAGTGGAAGCAGACAACCCATAGAGAGAGCTGGAAGTAGTCATCTCTTCGAATTCAAACACACATACGGAGGAACGTCAGGTAGCTGAGGAGACAGAGCGGCTATGCTGGCTCTCCCATGTGCTGTCATCTAAAGGAGCCAGACATGCATGGTCGATGTCAGATGGAAAACATTAAAATAACGTGGGACCTTAGGGGCCCTGGGAAATAGGGCTTGGTGCCATCCTGCTTATCCTGTAAATGTGTGTGTGTCCGCTCATTGACCTCTGCATGCAGCAGCAAATCACATTTTGCAAGGGTATATAATCATCTATCCAATGAGTGAAAGCCCTGGGTTATCTTCATTAACTGTCACGCTGCCTGATTTGTTGAACGGTGTCTATGTTTAATTAATTACACTTGAAATGAGTGTCATCAAAAGCTTCTCAAACCTCAAGTGTATTGTGGCCTGCCAGTAAACGGCTGTGTTAGACATATGACGCCATGTTTAACGCTGAGCGGTAAAACACTGGAACATCAAAGGACTGATGGGTCGACATGGATCTCTGTTTGTTTCAGGCATTTTTACAAACCAGTTTGATTATTATGAGTCATTCTTGAATGTGGTTGTAGCTCTAAAAATTCCTGCAAAAAATATGTGAAAAAGTCTTTTTTTGATTTTTTTTCCCTCCTAGCAGCTTTTTTATATAGACCTTTTACAGCAGTTTTAACAGCTTGAAGCAACAGTACTTGTTTCACTCATTGAATTTAAAGGCCAGGAAGGGGTTTCTTTTTTGATGAACCAAAATATAGATCACTAATTTGTGTAAATATTTTATATTTACACACAAAAAA
>NW_015150471.1:2047783-2055453 GCF_000732505.1 Cyprinodon variegatus
TATATATATATATATATATATATATATATATATATATATATATAATTTCAGGTATGGGTTGCTTAGTGCAAAGACATGTATGCTATCTGTATTTGGGCCCCATTAAAGTTGTTGTTGTTCCAGTTCAAGGGGAGAAACGACCTGTGGTCTGTTTAAAGCGGACCGATTGTGGAAGGTGAGGAGACTCTTTTACAGTCCTCCCTGGTACTTCAGAGCTGATGCTAAACAATGCATTGCAAATTTAGTATGAATTTTGAAAATAGTTAAATGTTTTTTTTACAATGGGATGTGGAGATGAACCTTCTACTTTTTATTTAAAAAGCAAAACATTAACCTGTCGTTGCAATTATTGTTTATCTAATAGGTTAAGTATACATTAAAAAATGTGTATTTAATTTGTAATCTTACACTGTCTCACCATAAAGGTCAGCATATCTGGTGTTTGGGCTAAAAATGAATTATTATCAAGTTAACTTTAAATATCAGTTAGGGGACATAAGGCATCTAATTTGGAAGGAAGGGAGTGAAACGAAAACCTTACCTCTAAAAACAAACTTTTGCCAATCATTTAAGGATGCATTGGTAAACTATATATAAAAAAAAAAACAACTAAGCTGAGGTTAAGCTTTATTAGCGCTCACACTTAATCACCCTGATGAACAGAAACACCAGTCATGTTTGTGTGCACCACTTGTAGTGAAGTAGTAGTGAATGCCCTGCAGAGACCTGTGCTTTAGATCAGAGGGGTGTGCAAACTTTCAACTCCAAAAAGTCAATTTGCCCTGAATCTGGCAAAGTAAAAGTCACTTGGAGCCACAGAATTTTACATAAGTTTTTAATAAAACAAACCTGTTATTTTTCTCACATACTTGCCAAAGGAAATCTGTTGCCACCTTAAACAACCAATAGCTTATTTGTATTTTTAGCTTTTGATAATAAGGAAAACATAAAAAGATTTATGAAAAAGAAGAATGGATCATTATCTTTAGGATATTTTTTGATGTAAAAGAAAAATAAATAAAACATAATTTGCAAGCTTATTAAAAGAAAAATAGCTCTACATAGTGTCGTTCTGCAGTGAAATTTTCATTTTACTATTCTTTATCACAACCAGTACAACTTCCAAGACTGCTACATGTTATTATACAAAAATATTTAGGTCTTTTAGGTGTTGATTTAGAGCTGCTATCGATAAAAAGTTTGTCTTCCTATAAAGCCAGACTGTCTCTTTCCATCATAAAACTTCTACCCACTTTTAAACACAATGAAAAAAAAAATTAAAAATAACTATGAAAAAAAAGAACAAATAAGAGTGGGCAATAAAACAGAACCAAGCAGTGCATAGAGAGTGTATTCTTTTGAGCCATTAAACCAAGGCCATAAAATCTATTTCACATAATTTGAACAGGGCCATCCTAGCGGCAGGGAATGCCAAGCAGCGAGCCTCTCCAGGGAAAAGCAGCATTTATGTCGGCAAGCGGAGCATAAACTGAAAAATCTGATTTAATAAAACACCATTGTGGCTTCAGCTACAGAAAGCACACAATCAATTATTTTCTTCTTTTGCTTGGTACAACTTTATCTCACCTCTTTACAAGCATAAAGTTTAAAAGTAAAAAAAAGAAAAAAAAAGAAATTCATTTTGTTACCCAATCAGCGGCAAAGAGGTGTTTTAAACCATATTTTCACTGTTGGTATTTTGCGAAATGTGAAAAGAAATTCTAATCCCCACACTGGATACAGATGATAATAAAAAAAACATGAATAATGAAAACTACAAAATGAAAAATTTCAACTCAATATAAGTTTTAATAAATAAAAAGGCAAAATTGTGGCCAGAAGCCAATACATTAATAAGTAGCGATACATAAAACATTTAAAGCGGAGGTCTTCAACAGGGGATCCGCGACCCCTAGGGGTCTACGGAGGTACTCCATGGGGTTCACGATAGTTTTGGTTGATTAGACTTTTTTTTATTTTTTTATTTTATTCGCCCCTGCATTTTTTTCCACTAATTGAAATGTCTTTAAATCCACATTAACATGAATTGAACACACTGTAGTAAATAGATAAATGGAGGCAGAAGATGTTCAGCGACACACAGGAACTCTTTCAAATTGGGCACCGTTTCATTCACAACACCTGTCCTATCAACCAGGAATCAGAAATACTTTAATAATCCCAGGGAGAAATTACTTTTGTTACATTACTCCATTTGTAATAGAGTGACTATAGGACCAGTTTGATATAACACAATTTCATGCAATATATATAATTAGGGGGTTATTGCTCCATCTTATCACTTTACTTGGATTTTCCACTTTATTTATCACTTAACTTGGATTTATCACTTTACTTATCACTTTACTTGGATTTATCACTTTACTTATCACTTTACTTGGATTTATCACTTTACTTGGACTTTCACTTTACTTATCACTTTACTTGAATTTATCACTTTACTTGGACTTTCACTTTATTGGGATTTCGTTTTTACATATGCATAGATATACGTACAGATATATATACAGAAGAGCTATATGTGTATGTATTTTATCTCTTTTTATTCTTATTTTTTATTTTTATTATATTGTATAGTTGGATGTGTGTATATATTTTATAAAACTGTAACTGGAGCGTGTAACAAAAGTAATTTCCCTCTGGCATTATAAAACTATTTCTGATTCTGATCTTGCCATCAGTTTGGGGTCCTTTGCCTGGAAAACATTGAAGACCCCTGATTTAAAGCAATGGTAAAAATTTAAGTTATAAACTATATGCTAGCACTTAAATATACCAGCTTTAGATGAGTCATCCTACTTATTGCTGAACCTCTCTTTAACATTAGATATTTAATATTTTCCAAAAGTTGCAACACATTTAAAATTCTGCTTCTATGCAGTTTATGAATGCTATATTTTGAATTTCTTGCAGCATCTAAATTTGCCAAGATTACAACATTACCTTGAGATCCTAATGTTGATAACTAGTAAGCAACTATCAGTGCAAATCATGATAATGTAACATCATTATTATAGGACTGTGCTTTTTGCATTCTGGCCAAAACCTTAAGAGGCAGCAAAACAGTGTTAGCAACTGGTTTCTGTAATAAGTGCACATGACCCGGGTTCTCCTCCACCAAGTTTGTCAATAGGTTCAAGTGCTTATTGATTTACAGCGGCAACAGGGAGCTGTATTGTTCCACTCAGCAGGGTACTTTTGGTTAGTCTGTAATCTCAGGCAAAGATGTATTAGAAAGGATCTCCACTGAAGTGAGAAATTAATACAGGTTTTCTGCAGGTTTCCATAGCACCTTTCAAACCCACCATCAAAGACAAAAAGAGATGAAATTTGCTCACTTGCCGCATGGGGAAAAAAAAATGTTATCAGATGAAACTCTGAAATAAGATAGCAGGGACCATACAAACAGCAGGGGAGCTTTACTCTGCTTTGCAATGTTTAAAGCCAAAGACAGTTGCAGAAAATCAAAAACCTGTTTGATATCGAGCCATTTGATCCCAGCCAAGTGAGTAAGGCTGCATACTGTGAGGAAGACGAAAGAAGGAACTAACTTCAACATGTCAGGATTTTACTCAGTGCTGCAGGGGATCTTTATAATTGGGTTTGTATCATTTATGCAAACCAACGTCTTCTGTTTTATTTTAAATCTTTATAATTGGGATGCCTTATGCAAAAATGGCTCCAAATATTTTCTCAAGCTGCTATCTAAGGAGTGTGGAAAGTTAATAATGTCATAAATTAACACATTTCATACAATAAATCCTTAAATACTCATACCCTTTTGAGATTTAGGTTTGAGGTAATTTTTAAACTGACCTAAACCTCATAGTCTATAACAGAGGTAAATATTAGGGTAATGGAAATTAGACCTTCCAATCATTTTCAACCTGCAAGATAAATGGTCACAATTCCAGAAGAAACAGAACAAAATCTGCTCGGCAGGTTTGATTGTTCGCTCTATTCCATATAAAGATGTTCCCACTAATTATTAAAAACAGGGTTACACTTAAGTGACTCATCATTTCTGACTTTAAAGTAAATAAACATCAAATTAATTCTGTTGAAATCTTGCATCCCTTTAACATCCTTCCCTTAATTTTAATTTCTTTGTCATCTAAAACCTGCCGGGGTTATAATTAAGGCTTAAATGAGAATGTTTAATTAACTCATTACTGAATAAAAACACATGCTTATAAGAGTTCTTTAATTAAGCATGTTTAATAATAAAAAGGATAGTGAATGCATAATGATGACAAGTAATCAGTGTCATATTGAATAATAAGCTACAAATAGATTAATTTATCTTAACCGATAATTACTAATTAGTAAAACGTTTAAAGCTGACAAATGTTTTACATCCTCATTTTGAGTTTGACTAGAGCTTCAATAGCTTCAATATTTTGTTATTTAGAAATTAAATTATGTGTGACAAAATTTCTGCAACATGAAACTATTTATTTAAGTATTGCAGTTTGGCACTTTTGGATTTCCATACAGCCAAATATTTAAATTCTTTTTGTTACTTCTCTAAAAAGTTGCACCTGAGGAACCAATGAACATATTTAATAGAACGATCCTGCTTTTTAAATAACTGTTGAGATGGTCCTGCTTTGGCTGTTTCTCTGCTATTCTGCATGTTTACCTCGGCCTAAGAATTATAAAGCATCTGTTTGCTATTTGGTTGCCAATCTAAATAAACTACAGAGACTATAAAAAGCTCCCACATGCAATCTTTTCGGTTCCCTCATTGCTGTTTCGACACATGTTGCGAGCCACAACTTCCGCTCTCCAACCTCTAAGCCAATTGGCTGAGAGCGGCACATACCCCTGACACACCCTCTGCAAAAAACGCTTACGGAGGTTTCTGGCACCAGCTCTTGGCCTCTGTGTGAAGCCAGCTGGAGGTTTGTATTTCTGCAGTGTGACTCGGTGCACGCGCCCGCACACAAGCGGGTCCGCTTAATCATTAAGAAATAAAAGGACTCATCGTGCTTGAGTCAGCAGGTTAGCAAACATCAGAAGTAGGTTGCACCCTGCAGGACGGCTGCCAGGAGTGGCACGCTGCCTCGGTACACACAGAGTGTTTTTTATTCCAGTTATGTCACTGAGACACTCGAGTGCACACCTGATGTTCATCAGACTTGTTTTATCTTTTAAAGGCTTGGCCTCTGAACCACACACCCATATCCCAGCCTGCCAAAGAAATGAAGCAGTTCAATTTGAACTTCTAACCGCAGAAACCTCCAGGTCATTATAGAAAGAAATCTGCCTTGTTCCACTCATCTGGTGAAAGCAAAAGTATAGCTTTGTAAAATCAACGTGCCTCTGTAAGTGAGATTACCTAACTTGATCCTTCCAGCTTATCTATAAAAGCCACAACAAGAACTTAGGAAGAAAACAAAATGAATGTCGCAAGGTGAGTAGCTCAAAGTTAATCAGATAAAAAAGCTACTACGGAAGAATTAGATGTCAGATTTTTTTCTGAGAAGCAACGCTGTAGGAAACACAATGACCAGAAGCAATGCTAACAGCTAAGCCTGTTTGTTTCCTGTCAGTTTACGCTCACGAGTGTAAGTCATGATTTACCGAGAAGAAAACACAGTCCAGCTTCCTCCCTGAGCAATAGCCGTTTTTAAACGATTGCAAGTCGCTTGCCTTGTAGCCATTTAGAGCATGCAAGCTGAGCGCAGAACAGGACACTGGGTAACACAGTGGCAGGGCGGTCATCGATTACAGTAATTAGCAGGGAGGAAATGGGGCTCTTTTTATTTTTTTTTTCCTCATGTAGAGCTGAGGAGGGGAAATGAAGGAAGAAAGGCCGGGAGGGTTAGGAAAACAGATGTGGCAGGAAAGCATAAAACGATAAGAACAATGCAGTCATGTTTAATGTAGAACGTTAAAGAGATGAAGGCGGGGTGGAAAAACCAACCAGTGCAAACCCTGTACTTCAAGTCAGGCTGTGAACCCTGACAGAATTATTTACAAGAATATTAAGAGAGAGAAAATACGTTTTTTATACCGAATGAAAATATGACACCTGCGATTTGCATTTTTCAGAAACCATGTTATGGATGGAAAATATGAGGGGAAAAAAGTTTAATATTTTGTTCTATAGGTGAAAAAACAACCTGCCAGATGGCATTCCTGTGGTCAAACACGGTGGAGGCTGCATCATTCTGTGGGGATGCATGTACATTTTAGCCTAAGCAGTTGTGATGCTGTCATTTATCAAAATAACCCAATAATTAGGCCAGTAAACTCAGGTGATCAGAGAATTTCTTTTTAATGTCGTTAAACACAGAAATGTTGCTTTAACAGCAGTTAATGGCGATCCTACAAGAACAGACTGACTGGCTGAATAAAAATTATTTTTACAGAATTTAAACCAGGTGAAACTAACACTTTTCCACTTGAGGAGATCTGGATAGAACATTTAGATAGATGGAAAAAGTTTTTTTGTCTTAAATGCGAAATGTTTATATATTTTTTCTACAATTTTGGTATAGTTACTGCTCTAAGTAGTTCGCTCTGTCAGCTAAAGGCATGTCTTAGAATCTCTTTACTCCAGTTAAAGATTATTTCATTACTAATTTAAATAATAATTATTTCAATAATCAATCTGATAAATTGTTTTAGCCCTACTGAATTTTGTATGGCATCAGGCTCAGACTGGTAATCTGTGATACCGGGCATTTGCCCGGTAGGCCGGTCCTAATTTCAGCGTGCGACGGCCGGCCCTCCTTAATTCATACCGGCCCCAACACGCCGAAGCACATACTAGTGACAGCAAATAACTCAAGGAAATCAAGAAGTATTACAATGTTAACTACCTAAATGATGCATGCAGTATATATAGCCTTTCCTTGTCATGCACATCCTTGTGACGGTTGGCATATGGAGTAATTTTCTATTTCTTCAAACTGTAAAGACCTTGCAACAAACTAAAGTATAATAAAACTAAAATGCTTTCTTTAAACTAAACTATGATGTTCCTCTTATATTTGGTGAATTTATGTTAGAATATTTTGCAAAAATATGTTGCGGTGCATGATGGGGTTTTATGCTAATCATTCTAATGTGAATGAGCAATGCAATTATAATCCATTGCTGCTAGCAGTGCTGTCCGGCTGTGTTAAACCGTGTGGATTAAAGTTGAATCTGGAATAAACTGCAACTTGCAAAAAGTCCTGTAATCAAGACAGCATCATGGTAGGCCGTTTGGTTTTTAATTTTGCCTAAGGCAACATGTTGACTCTGGCTCACAGGTTTTGCTTAAGTAGGTGTAGATGTAGATTAGAAAAAAAACAGGGCCGAAAACCGTTAGCAGTCTGAGCCTGTATGGGATCCCACATAGATATTTATTATGGGTGTAAATCACTAGCCTCGTGAGACCATCCTGATCTCGCGAGCTTTCGAGATTTTGCTCGCTAATCAGCCTGGAGACTCTCCGTTGAAGAAAATTTGGAGCCGTTCACCAAATGAACGTCCAATCAGCGTTGGCTTTGAGGCGGGTTGAGGTGTGATGCAACGAGAAGCGCGACAGTTC
Organism: Cyprinodon variegatus; assembly: GCF_000732505.1. Lineage (NCBI taxonomy): Eukaryota > Metazoa > Chordata > Actinopteri > Cyprinodontiformes > Cyprinodontidae > Cyprinodon > Cyprinodon variegatus. The sequence continues at coordinate 2,055,351 of NW_015150471.1, forward strand.
AGTCTAAAGAACATGGCGGCTTCAGCCGATGAAACTAGCGTTAGCATGGCTATCGAGCGAGTTTTATCGGAATTACAGACTATTTCTTCAGTGAAAGTAGAGC
>NW_015150471.1:2055463-2057344 GCF_000732505.1 Cyprinodon variegatus
CGAAGGTTTCCAGATGGATATGCGGAGCAAATCCATCTGGCGGAGTCAGGTTAGTAAATCACACCCAACATGGCGATTCGATTCAGTATCAATTTTCTGACCAGACGATTCGATTATTTTTTGATACTCAATAATCCGGCATGTCTGTATTGCCTACTGTTCATGCAAGTGTGTGTGTGCATGGGGAGAGAGGGTAATGGCTAAAGGAAGTGATGTAGGAGGGAAAAATAGGTTTAGCGCCACCTTAGCAGGGGAATCAGAATTACGTTTACAAGCAAATGGATAAACATAGACTGTAGGAAAAAAAAAACATGAATCGATACTCTTGCGGACGTATCGATACATCAGATCATCGGCTATTGGATAGATGATACAAAACGACATCTGCCTATCTTTCAAGCGATGGACATCCCAACAAAACAGACTATAGAACAGAAAACGCAATGCTCAAAAACGATGATAAAAACCCACCACCAAAGGCATCAACCCCCTCCTTAAAAGACGCACGTTTTTAAAGTTACATTTGAATAAAAAAGACAAGCAGAGGCTTGTGGACACATTGCATAGAATCATAACCATAATCAAAACCAGCATATCAGCCCAAACGCCTCATTTTAACTGCCTAGCACAGCGTTGGAGGGGTGATGAGCTGGGCTTGTGTTCCAGCAACAGGAACTGGACACATTCCAGTCCACCATGAACTTCTCTTTATAACACAAAGGGCTGAAACTCGGTCCAAACTGGATCATCAGCAGAACGATAACCCAGCAGCTAATCTAAAACAGGATGCCTGGAAACTCCTCATCAAGAACTGTTGAATAAATATTTTGGATACAATTATAGTTTCAACAGGTACTCACAATTCTTCTACGTATTTGAATAAAACTACAAACATGTAAACCAACTGAAAGATCAAGAGATCCATGAAAAAAAAAAAAAAAACACTTAACCGAATTGTTTATCAGGAAAACCAAGAAACACAAAAAGGTTAAAAGCAGTGTAGACACCTCCAGGTCCCAGCCTGACCGCTGCAACACTCAGCTAAATAAACCCTCTTTAAAGCATTTCTTCAAATCGAAATACCAATTTGTTCCTCAGAACTAAACTATAAATATCACATTTCACCCACATGGCAAAATGAGCGCTGTCTATTAGAGCCAGAGCGCAGCAGTGGGCTGCCATGATCAAGCCTCACATAAAAAAATAAATGTGTCTAAATGCAGCTTAACCCTTTTTTTTATATTTTTGTTGCCAAATTGTGTTTAAGTGCAACATGCAGTATGCAGCCAAGGCTCTATAGAGGCCAAGAGTGGAAGAAGGAAAAGGAGAAACTCAAAGCAAGCCAAGTGGAAAGGTCTTAAAACTCAATCTCTGGAGTAATGATTATGTATGAAGATTGAAATTAAGAGATAATGTAAGACACTCAGGCTGTGTGTGGGCTCTAATGAACCGCTGCATTTGTTGTGGGAATATGTGAGGTAGATTTTAACTAAAATATAATTCTTGGGCAGGAAATTCTGCGCCTACACACAAATATATAGACGTGTGAAACGACTTTGGATATATAATTTATTTCTAAAGCTGCAGAATATTTAGTTTTTAGTGTCAGCTCACAGTTTTACTGCAGATAGTTATAGAATAGGGTTGATTTGTGCACGTGCTTAGCCATTTCTGTGATTTTATGTTCATATGTTTTAGATTAATTATCCTAGTGAAAAATTCAATGAACCATTTTCAGTGATCTGGGAAACATCAACAGGTTTTTTATTTTAAAGCTCCTGGTTAGGGCTGGGTATTGTTCAAAAATTTTCGGTGCCGGTACCAATACCGATACCTTCACTTCGATACCGGTTCCTGAACAATACTTTTTTCGATACCAGT
>NW_015150471.1:2060521-2062149 GCF_000732505.1 Cyprinodon variegatus
TTGATCATCTGTCCATCATCGTATAAAGCCCGCCCTGACAATTTGATTGGATCGCCTGACAGTTGGCTTTAATACTCGCGCTACTATGGAGCAGAGCCAGACCGAACTTCGCCAAACTCAAACCTTGTGGGCGGGACTAAGTTCGGACTGGCACCCAGGCTATGTAATATCAGCATCGTATCAGAAATGAAAAAGTTGTATTGGGACATCCCTACTGGATATTACACTAGTGTGTAATATTTGATCTTCAAACACTTAGAACACATTAGCTAACACCTTTTTGGATTGCAAATCCCATGTTATAACAAAAACATTGCATAAAATTATATAACAGGCTTATGGGACAGTCAAAATACTTTGGTTATTGCTAAATTCATTATATTTGCCCTTGAAGCCAAACGAAAACACTGCACTCACTAAGCTACTGGACTGCATCACAGATGTAAAGCAGTGGCTGTCACAGAACTTTTTGCACTTAAACAAGGGCAAAACAAATGTATTTTGTTTGGTTCTCTATCAATTTCAAATGTTCTCACCACAAACTCCAGCAATCTAGCCCCCCCTTTTTAAATCTCATGCCAAAAATCTTGGGGTAACATTTGACAATGGGCTCAAATTTGACAAACAGATTAGCTCCGTTGTCAGCTCGAGCTTTTTCCAGCTCCGTCTTTTGGCCAGAGCAAGTCCTTTCTCAGTCGGCAGGATCTTGAGAAGGCAATCCATGCTTTCATTAGTTCAAGACTGGACTACTGCAACGCCCTTTACGTTGGCCTCAGTCACTCATCAATTTCTCGTTTCCAACTTGTGCAGAACGCTTCCGCCCGATTTTTAACAAACACGTCCAGACGTGAACACATTACCCCTGTGCTGTCGTCATTCCACTGGCTTCCAGTCCGTTTTAGAATTGATTTTAAACTTCTGCTGTTTGTTTTTAACGCCATCCATGGCTTGGCCCCCTATTACTTGTCTGAGATTTTAACTTTTCGCAATCGTGGCAGAGCTTTACGCTCCTCGGGTCAGCTTCTGTTAGAGGTCCCTAGGTCAAGACTCAAACAGTGGGGAGATCGTTCTTTTGCTGCTCCCAGACTGTGGAACAAACTACCCTCTGACATCAGCACCACTACTGACCTCAGCCTTTAAAAAAAAAGCTTTAAACCCACTTTTTTAAATTAGCATTTAATTCTGACTAGGATAATACTGTCTCTTAGATGTCTTCTTTCTGTGTGCTCTTTTCTATGCACCTCTAGAAGGCTTTTAATGTCCTGCAGCGCTGCACCACTACAGCACTTTTAATTGTATCTGTGTTTTATATGCGTTATGTATTGTTTTTATGGCTTTGTTGTAAAGCACTTTGGGTACCATTTGGCTATTGTAAAGGGCTATACAAATAAATTTTATTTGATTTGATTTGATTTGAACCCATATTCTCAAATCACCTTCTACAACTTCACTGTAAAGAGTCTTCTTATTATTTATAGTAAGAACAGTATCCCCACAACTGTTTTGTTTGTCTGAGGACTATTTCTCTTTCTCTTTCCGCCATTTACAGATGATAGAAATCTGCTTTATTTGAATGTATCCATGCTTTTCCCGTTGTAAAGAGCAGCCATGGGGCTCCATTTCATAGC
>NW_015150471.1:2062730-2065964 GCF_000732505.1 Cyprinodon variegatus
TTGTTTCTGATGGTTGCTACGGAGACCTGGTGACTGAACCCCATTCTTGTTGCCTCTCTCTTTTCACCTCTTATTCTCCTTTGATTCTGCTCGTTGCATTAAATCACACGTGTGATAATTCTGATGTTTTGATGATTTGCTGTGTCTTTGATTGATGTCTTTACACTTTAATGATTTTATTGCACAGTCATTCTGATGTTTTTATGATGTAAAGTACTTTGAATTGCCTAGCCACTGAAATGTGCTATAAAAATAATTTTTATTATAAAATAAACCCTAAATTGGAAAGTCTGGCTGCCTTTTAATTTAAGCCTGTTATATGTAATTAATCTGGTTGCAGGATATTAGAAAAAATATTGATAATCTTTATTTAGAGAGAATCAGTTGTGATTTCAAAAAGAAAAATCCAGCTTTAGTAACACCTCTTCTCAATTTTACCTTCAGTATGTTGAACCCTGAACTTTGTCAGATGTAGAAATCTACAGTTGTCAGTCAATATTCATAAGGCGGGATATTAGAAGTGTCCCAATTCAATATTAATACTGCATATCAATACAATATAAACAAAAAAAAAACAATATCAGATTATATCGTGGGCCTAAGATCACAGATGTCGACATGCTGATAGAAACACTCAGTTTCTGCTTCATGTTGGTGTAAATTATATTTAATAATATATGTTTCAGTTGTTCTCTTTCATGTATAATTGACTTTTTCTTCCAGTAATATTGCTGATTAGGCATTTTCGAAGATCCTACAATTTAAAAATAAGTAATAAAAGTATGCATACTTCATAATGACGTTGTATCGGTCAATACTCATCCTCATAACATCTTGACTGCTACTACAAAAAAATATACTTTGTTGAAAGCCTTAATATATGAATATATGTGTAACAGATTGTACTGTAATGTGAAATAATTTAAAATGTATAGTTGTTCTTATGATGTGATCATTTCATATGTTTTGTGTATCTGTATAATTTTAAAAGGACCCCAGATAGAGTAGCTGTTAAATTACTGACAGCTAATGGGGATCCAAATAAATAAACAATAAACAATACTCCAAACTGTCATATCAGCATCGTATCAGAAATGAAAAAGTTGTATCGGGACATCCCTACTGGATATTACACTAGTGTGTAATATTTGATCTTCAAACACTTAGAATAAATTAGCTAACACCTTTTGGATTACAAATCCTGTGTTATTACAAAAACCATTCCATAAAACTATATAACAGGCTTATTGGAGAGTCAAAATATTTTTGGTTATTGCTAAATTCATTAACCCATCATCTCAAATCACCTTCTAAAACTTCACTGCAAAGAGTCCTCTTATCATTTATAGTGAGAACAGTATCCCCACAACTGTTTTGTTTGTCTGAGAACTATTTCTCTTTAATAGATGTGTGCACATTTAGGCGAGGAGCTGTTTTCCGCCATTTACAGATGATAGAAATCTGCTTTATTTGAATGTATCCATGCTTTTCCCGTTGTAAAGAGCAGCCATGGGGCTCCATTTCATAGCACACCTATAGCCCAGAGTATGATGCAGTCAAGGATCACTTTAAAGCTCCCAAAGCCTATGCCAGGAAAGCAGAAAAAGAAACGTTTTAAGGTAAATTGCTAGTCGAGTGCCTCTGTGTGGAGCGTGCTCTAAAATGAAGATTTGACCATTATTTTCTCATGGTAATAGATGAGATGCAGACCTGCAAACCCCACTGGGCTCTAACAGTTTGTTAAAGAAACCAGGCCCGGACTTATACGACTGTCCCAGACCAGAACTTAAGATTTAACTCCCTACTCCTTCCCTGTCTGTGGGATAAAGTGCACTTCATCTGCCCAGCAACTGCCTCATTCAACATCCTTCTAATGACATTTATGACCTGATTGATGGGACAATAGCCAGACTGCGGCTTGTCTCCATGTGTGGTTGTTTGATCAGTAAAAGCAGACTGCGTTCATGTTGTTTTTTTCTCTGTGTAGGAGGCCGAGGCCAGATGAAATACAGCAAAAGAGCAGGGGAGATAAACATGGACTGAAACCAAAAGGAGGGAAAAAAAATCGAAAAGAGAAACAAGGATTTCTTTATACTGTTTGCATTTTTAACACATGATGTTTGCTCATGATGATGCAGTTGCCTCTTAGGGATAAAGCAGTGTGATGGTGTTTACACTCTGCCAGAGATGCAAAGCAAAGCAAACCTAAAATAATATTTGAAAGACATTTGGAAGGAGGCAAAGACACACAGACACACAAAAAATGTATAGTGGAGATAAGTCTGAATGTGAAGGAAGGGAGAAATGCATTTAATTCCTCTTCTTTACATAATGTGACTGCAGCTCGATTGAAACGCATCAGCAATGATTCCTGCACTCATCCAGAGCACAGCGGTACAAAAGAATCCACAAAACCATCAGCCTAAATTTGTGTCCCATCAGAGACACAAGCAGGCCTGCCTTTTCCTTCAGAAACAAACTAAAAATAAACAATCAACCTCAGCGGACACCCTGAAATTAAATCTTTCCCACTGGGCTCGAACATGTTGCTCCATGACCTGCTTTATTTTAATGACCGTAAACACACACATGCGACCGTTTATTTGAGGCAATCCCCCACACACTTCTGCTTTAATAAATAGCCACTTCATCAGCAAAGGAACCCTCTGAAGGTGACTCCAGCTGCACAGTAGATCCTTGGACTTAAGAAACCGGAATAAACGCTTTAAAGGACAAAATAATATGACATATAAATCATGTAAGTGGGAATATTCTGGTTGGTTTCAACAGGATCGGAATGAAGTTGTAATCTGAGTGAGAGATGCTGGCGTTTGACGATTGACAATCTGATCAGCATGCTTGTAAAGGCAGTCAGGATCAAGTTTTTCTAAATGAGGCAAGCTAACCTGGGTGTGCATTTCCTCCCTACATCAATGTGACATAGTTCTGCTTTGAGCAGCTAGAGGCTGTTAGAATATTGTGACTGGCATGTTTACAGGACACAATTTTTGCTTACCATTTTATTCCAAATACTTAAAATATGCTACAATAAAAACCTTTTTTTTGTTTGTTTTTGAGTCTAAATACATTTTAAATACCGTACATTATGAAATTTTGTGCATGCAGAAACAGCTGTAAGAAATCTGCACAGTATAGAGCTAAGGAAAGACTACACAGTAGTCCAAGCCAACTGCAGTCAATCTCTTTTACTAATGAAATATTGCTATATGTCAT
>NW_015150471.1:2067164-2072300 GCF_000732505.1 Cyprinodon variegatus
ATACTCATTCAGTAGAAATAACCATTTCCTGTATTTATGGAACCATTATTTATCATGCACTTGCTGGTTAGACCTAAACTGCATTTCGTTGCCTTGTACCTGTACATGTGTAATGACAAAGTTGAATCGAATCTAATCTAAATCTAATTTCTCTGAAGGAGTAATCCCAAGGGATCAATAATTTGAATCTGAAGTCTAAGTATAAATGTATAAAATAATAAAAGAGATTGAAATAAGAGTCATTGGATCAGAATGTCAAAAAATGGGGGAATATTTTTTATAAAACTCATAGTCGACATTTGTATCCACAGTACATGCATATGTTTATTGATGATGTAATTAGACTTTGCTGGGGCCTTTAAGCTCAGCAAATATGTTTCATGCTGTAAAATGGTCTCCAACCAGTGACAAAAAAAGGAAATGTGAATTCTTCTTGGATCCTATGACAGCCACACTTGGCAAGCCTTGTGCTCTGAAATTAGCATTTTCCAGAGCATGATATTATGGGCCAACTTCATGACTAATTCAACGTGATAAGGCATTCACCAATTCACTCGCAAGAAGACTGCATGCACCAATGCACGTCCTCTTCCGCACACATAAGCAATGTACAAGAAATGCTACAATCCAGGACTTGACAACACTAAAGAGTTGACAACGGCCGCCATAATGATGACATTTTAAACCAGAAAACCCCTGAAATATTTAATGACTCATAAGGATGGATGTCTTTTTAGGGCTGTTTATAAAAATCTTTAAGGCCTTGGACTTATTGTGTCAAATTGAAGGATTTTAAGGACCCGAAGGAACCCTGTAGATCAAATCTAAGTATCCTACACTTTTTCATATCTGGATTCCAGTTATAATTTGTAGATATCTCTTGTACTTAGTTCGGTTTAGGTTGTAAAACCATGTGAGACCAGTGTGAGAAGTGTGAGAAGCTGCTCGATGTGGATGCCTCTCCTTTCACTTGCTGCCGATTTTATACATGAGTCTGCCCTAATTCAAAATGCAACCTGCCAGGGCCCAGAAACCAGCAGCTCATTAATGCTGACTGGGTTAGAAAACAAAAAGCAAGAAGAAGAAAAGTGGAGGTACAGCTAGAAAGCTGAAACCCCCAAATCCAACTCAAATGCCACAGGGAAGATGAATGATGGAGGATTTTCAACCTGCTCACCATAGCACCTCATTTGTGTGTGACAGCTGGAAATAGCCCATCCAGCAGGAGTGAAGTGTGTTGGTAAGCTGTGGGCTTGCAGCTGTGTTCTTTCTCTGTAAATATATTCGGTCGCCCAGTTAGCCAAGGGTTGTAAGAGTAAGAAAAAGGAGAAAAAAAAGCGTCTCCCTTTAGTGACTGCGATGGTGCAGGCCGGCCACACAGAACACACTCTGTCCATGCCCGGGGCCTCTGTGTTTGTCAGGAAACCAGTCCCCCCTGAGCCACAAGCAAATAGCCCCCTGAGCGCCGGGAGCTATTGATCAACGAGCTGTGGACAGGCTGGCAGCAGGCGGGTGGTTAGCACTGTAGATGACGATGCTCTGACAGAACCACTATCAGGATGATTGAGCTGGAGTCCGTCAGTGTGTGAGTCTTCCTCGGTAACTGGTTTGGCTAAAGAGGCAGTTCAAACTCAGCAGGGAGAGCAAAGAGATGCTAATAACAGGAAGCAAACATGCGCGGCCTTTCTTAAGAAATATATAGGGTCCCAGTATGGGTCTTTCAAAGAGGTAAGAAAAAGTAAAACAAATAAATAATAATAACTCTACACTTTGTTACCTTAAAAAATACAAACTTCAATAAATACCATTGAGATTGGTGCTGTACTGTCTGGCAGGACCTGGTAATTCTGCACAGGAACTCTAACCTGTTTAATTCTGCATGGCTCTCTACATACTCTGTAACCTATACACCTAAAATCAGTTCATAATTACATTTTTTTCCCGTGTTGTATTTTTTCGTACACCTCCCTTGGTGACCTCTCTATTTCGATTGCTTTTGACTGTGCTCGTTGGGATTTTTGTTTATTCTACTGTCCTTTTTCTCTCTCTCTCTCTCTCTATATATATATATATATATATATATATATATATATATGTTAATTAACAATTTTTTATTATGGTTATATTGCCTCTTTTTTTGTGTTGGTGTTGTATTCTGGAAAATCTTATCAAAAATAAAGTACAAAAAAAAAATTAAAATACCATTGAGATTTGAGTAATCATGATGCATCGTGATAGAATCGCATCGTGACTTCTTTGCCAATACCCACCCCTACCAAAAACATGACTGTTAGGATCAATTGGACTAATGGACTGGCGACCTATCCAAGGTCTACCCCGCTGGAGATGAAACCAGCACCCCTCCCGGATAAGCGTGATAGAAAATGGATGGATGGATAGTGATTTCCAAACATGGAGGAAAATTAGTAAAAATATAAAACATTTTAAGATGGATTAAAATGAGCAAATCAAATTCATTGAATAAAATGTGCAACATTGTGAAGAGCAACAAAGAAGACTCACAAAAAAGGAGCGATTAGAAGTCCTTTTTTCATCATCTAGGGACCCCATGTAATAAATAAATACATTTTAAGCGGTGAACAACTAAAGCCTGAGATTTTGCTGAAATTTACAAACATCTCCAGAGATGATGTTAACACTCTGTGTATTGATTCCTACCACACGGTGAAATGAATGACATGATACATCCAATATTGCTCCTTCTCTCAGGGCTTTTCATGGTGAAAGCTTTATATTAGATCATTTTCCATTTATTTTCTTTATTCAAACTTTAGTTGACAACTGCATGTGAAATCTTGCTTTGCTAATTTTTTTGTTGCTGTTTTTGCTTGTTTTTTGTCTACATGAGTAAGAAAAAATGTAATCCTTCTTTTTGATCGTCTTCCTCTGTGGTGAACAGAAGGTGGGACAGAGGAAGCTGTCTCTCGACTTTTTAAGAAACGGTAGAAACAACTGGAGCAGAAAATAAAATATTGTTCTACAAAGCAGGTCCAATGTGTAGCGTTACTGTTGCTTTGAATAAAAGTAAAGCTGTTAGAAAGATGCTGCATTACTGTGCATTTACTTGTTACCTTCCAAAGCCCTGTAGGCAGGTGTTTTTCAAGCTGCTTTGATTCATCAACTCATGATCTTGTTAAAGTATCACCTGTAAAGTAGGTTTTTTTCACTATCTAATTACATCCTGGCTCATGGAGGAGGGCACAATGGGAGAGACTGGTGAAGACTGAATAATGTTCCATTGGTTATATCTATTAATATGCTGCAGACATTTTATTTTAAACAGGTTATGATTAGCTTATAAGATTATTGTAGAAATGTCTTTGTTCTTTTTCCTTTCTGTGCAATAAAACTATAAATAGATAGATCTGTATTTAATAAATCACCCGTGCTTCTGTCACGTATTTGTATGGCAAAATGGAGCATTGGCATTCTTTTTTTTTCCCACTTAAAGCATCGTTTAACTCAGATTGTACACTGCAGGTAGATTCTGTAAACATTAATTTTTAAGTCTTGTAAGATACCCTTAAATGGACTTAGGTCTGGACTTTGGATAGGCCAATAAAACACGATAATCCTTTAATCTAAACCACTTCATTGTAGCTCTGGCGGTATGTTTAGGGTTTGTATCCTGCAGACTGGAGGCTGAACTTGGAACCGAATCTCAAACTAAGGGAGATCAACATGTTTTCCTTCAGGATTTGTCTCTGCTGAGGAAAAAAAAAAAAAAAACATCCCCACAACACGATCTTGCAATCACCAGGTTTCACAATGGTGTTTGCAGACTGATTTACGTTGTCGGGATTCTGCCACACATTCCTTTTCCTTCCACTGAACAACTGCACCCTACTTTGTTTAAGTCTATTACATACATTTCCATTTGAATATATTGAGGCTTGTGTTTGTAACGTGAAAAAATGTGAGGAGTCTAAACACTTCATAAATAGGGGATAGTTTGGCTGAACTTCCAGCTTCTGTAAACCATCTCTGATTGTGACTCCTTATTGTTATAAATAAGATCTGGCTTGTAGCAGGGAGGAATGCTTCTCTAAATCTAATGGCAGCTTTGCATGTTACTGAAGACAGGTGAAAAGGGCAAGAAAGCAGCAGCTGTTCTAAAATAAAGAAAAATAAAACATTGCACATTCAGCTCAAACTTAACAGAGAACTGGAGGCTTTTAGTCAGAACACCTTTACATAACTGAGCCAGATGTTACGGCTTCCTTTTGTTTGAAAAGAAATTATTTTCCATAAGTGACGCTCTGTTCCAAAAAAAATCGCTGCTTACAGACACGCCATACATCACGTTATTTTTCCAATTTCACTTCTGCTTTTGACAGGAACTTCCATGCAGCGTGCCCCACAAAATGCATGCGTGGTCTGTGTGAGCATGCACTGCTGCAGCTACATCAGAAGGACGGCTTGTAGCGGGAGGTGAGATTTACGAGGTGTTTGGCAGGCTTGCTTTTAGCTCAGCGATGGGAGACCGATCCCACCTCCTCGCCTAGCACCCCTAGTGAAAGACACACAGGCGCTTACAGACACACATCTGCACAGTCACACACTCAGCTGCACATACAGCACCCAAGTGAACGAAGGTGCACGTCAACCCTTAACCCCGAACGTGTAGGCCACATGTCAGCAGCTCTCAACTTTCTTGGGGCTGAAACACACCTTCTAAAATATCCCTTTAACCTTGATCCATCACAAAAAGAACAACTTTCCTACTACATCTCACCTCCCTTAGAGGGTTTCTGGCTAATGTGTGTAGAGATATTGTACAGTGGGGGCGGCCATGATGGGGAGGGCCGTCCCGTGGGGCCTTTGAAAGGTCACTGCTGCAGCCAGAGATGAGAAAACACATTTTAAACCATTTGCAAACACCATCAATCACAGAGACCTGTTTGTTTTTAACATCCAAAACTGAGGAAAAATGTGTTCGTCGCAAGATTTTTTTAATTTGCTTTTTATCTTACAGTGTTTACTTGGCAAGAGTGAGAAAATAAACTCTACAGAGCATGATGGGAATGTTTTTCCCTTTTCTTAAATTTTCTTAATTAAATTTTTAGTCAGTAAAGGTTTCAGAGAAAAAAGAAATACACTCACACTGCAAAAAAA
>NW_015150471.1:2073510-2077230 GCF_000732505.1 Cyprinodon variegatus
GTGCATTTTATCTAGATACCTTATTTTAAGAGTTAAAAATACTACTTCCATTGGCAAATCATCTTATTTACCTGCTCAAATTAAGGGTAAATACCCTTAATTTAAGACATTTTTACTCATTTTGAGATCATTTTTGCAGTGCAGGCACAGTTACGGTAGCATCATGCTGTGGGGGAAACTTGATATCAGACATACATGTCAGTGATACAAAATGAAAGCATAATAAAGAAGGACGGCTACTCAGCTGGAGAATCGTTACTGTAGGTATTGCAGTTAACTGATTGTGAATTGGATGAAGCTGTGGCCTTCAATTAAACCAACCAATTAAAATTAGCTACCAATTTCACAGAGGAGGATGCTCAAATAAGGAGCCAGAATTAAAAGGATATTTAATCAAATAGGTGTATGCATGTATCTATACAAGTATGTTTTATTTTTCTAAAAAAACAAACAAATTAGTTCCGATTTGCGCACCCTGCTCTGGTTTTAATCACAGTACTCATATATTTTGAGGTAAATTAAATAGAAACCAGATCTTTAAAACTGAGATTAATACCTGAAACTTCCTCAGATCTAACCTTATTTGTTTTAATCAGAGGAGAAGCAGAATATCCAGCTATACCAGTGTGCTTCCTATGTAAAAGATAACTGTCATTTAGCATGATAATGAATAGCTATACAAACAGCACAGCAGCTTTCCAAGGCAACGCTGTGCGTGCATACATGATTAACGTACATTTATTGCTGCAAAACACATCAGACGACAGGAAGAACGGAACCTACCAATCATAGTCTACGCGTACGTGCGTGCGGTTAGTGATTTCCACGGCCCTCCGGCGTTGTGACGTCCACCTTGTTTCTGTTCTGGAAGAGATAAAATGAGGACAGCTTAGGATTTCTCAGCAGCCAAGATTTCAAAGCAAAAAACATGTAGAAAATAAAACTATACAATACAGATTGTGCTCTCACTCCTTAACCCTTTTCTTTCCCTCATTTTTCTAGCTTCATTTCCCCCCATATGTTCACCTTATGAACATACTGATCTACTTCAAGTAGTTCCTCTAAACCCTTTTTTTTCTGTCATAATTTACTTCTTTCTTGTCTTTCTACCCATGTTTTTCTTCCATTGCTTTATTCTGATCTCAGACTCACAAATCTGTCTTTTGAAGACAGATGAGCGCCACACATTTATCTAAGAAAGCCATGCTATAATAAATCACCCATTTTCTTACAACCATTGAAACAGGTTTTAAAAATGTGTGATAATCAAATTATATAGCATATTATCACAGTTTTGAAATTATTTGAGCTAACTCGGTTCTTAATGTCTGATATTTGTTTTAATATTTAAGCCTTTTTTTAATAATACCTACTATCATTGGACTAGATTGAAAAAAATAACTTGCTCTATTTCAATCAGGGCAGTTTAATTAAATTGATATTTAAATAATTAAGCCAGACATGGAGAATTCAAAGTGTCTACTGGGATTATTAGAGTTTTGAAAGCCTGAAAATTTTGAAATTCTATGTGGCTTTTTATGGCTTTACTGTATCTCAGGCACAGCTGATAACAAAATAAAAAACTAATAGACATGATAAGTGGGTGGGATTCTGGGTACAGGGCTGAATCGTACCAGAAAACATGGATCATTTTGAGCCATTTTGCGAATATAAATGTGAATGAACAAAATAATGCTTTAAGTTCCTCAGGGCTCCATTCTCGGCCACATTCAATCATTTTTTTAAAGGGACATCCTTGACCAATTAATGGTTAGCTGCTCCCTTGTTATATGTATGCTGATGATATACAACTTTATATTACTGTCAAAGTACAATATACCTAGATCTCGCAGCAGAGTTAGGACATAGGGGCGTAGTTTTGCTGTTTACAGGTTTAAAATGTTTTACATAAGTATGACTGATGGCAGTTTTAATCTCAAAAGAATGATTTTTTTTGTTGTTGTTGTTATTACAACTTAATCCGCTTTTGTTGTGAATTCAATTCAATTCAATTCAGTTTATTTATATAGCGCCAAATTCACAACACACGTCATCTCAAGACACTTTACAGTTCAACCAGATCATCCAGTCAAATTGATTCAACGTTTTCTATCTAAGAAAAACCAGTTGATTGCATCGACTCATTGACTCAAATACAATCCCTCACACTAAGCATGCTTGTAGTGACAGTGGAGAGGAAAAACTCCCTTTTAACAGGAAGAAACCTGAGTGAACAACTGTAAATTATTCACTTAGGTATTTCATATTAAGCTCTTTAACGTTTGGAATAAAGCACAATTTAGGAGGTTTTAAAACTACATTTTTGGGGAAGCCTATTCAGCTCAATTCACTTCTTTGCCATTTACTGCCCATTTCTGACCTAGAAAAAGTAACATAAAGAAATAAAATATCAGTTTTTGGCATCTACTTAATCATATTAAGTTACTAAACACAAATGTTTCTTGTTAGCAGGATATGACAATGGAAAAAATGACATTAAAGTACTAAATATAATCAAGTAGATACCAAAAACAGTTGCATTACTTTTTTCAGTGTACATAGGCTACTTAAGTGTTGTGTATTATTTTATTTCTTTCAGCAATTCTCTACTGCCACAACTAAAAGCTAGTAGAGCTAAAATCAGCCCTGCTGCATCCTTCAAAACAGTCTGATATCCATATGCCAGAAATTAATTGGTCCCCATAGCAAAACATGTACATCCTCTGTACCACAGTAAATGGACAAAAGCTAAAAGGAACTGAGAGACAGGAAGTCCCTGTACACCACTGCATATTATATCCTTTAGGTCTTAATACGTCATTAACTTAAGAGGAAAAAAAAGAGAAAAGGGAAAAAATAAATAACAGGCTTGTTTTCTATTTAGAGACGGTAATTAAATTGAAGTTAAGATACTTTAGGAATAAACATGCTATCGGCAAAATCATCAGCACATCTCATGTGCTTCGTCATGGGTTGCACATTAAGATAAACTCAACAAGGAGATCATTATTTGCACAAGGCGGCTGTTTTGTATACATAAAAAAACGAGAACAAGAGAAAGAAGAAAAAGAAGGAATCTGCAAAATATGAGACAGAACTGTGCCAAAGAGGAAGGAAAGCATAAAGCCTAAATCTGACAGTGCTTTAAAGATGTAAAGGAAAAAGGAAGGTATTCATGTCTTTATGGTCCCCTCACACAGGAAATGCTTGAAGGATGGGGATGGATTGGGGGATGGGGGGGCTTTAAATGTTGTTCTGACCTTGTTTCTAATTCACTTCACATCTGCAGGAACCACATTAAAAACACAAACACACATAATCTACCAGTTGAAATAAAAACAAAATAGCAGAACCAACATTTTGAACTTCCTCAATTTAAAACAAGCTTCAGCTTATTTCACTGTGATATTGAGGGATGATGCCAAAGCAAAGCAGAGCAACATAATGGAAATGATACAGCTCTGAAAGGTGTGGCACGTATTTCAATACAGGCGCTTATCACCTGACACTACAGTCCAGTCAAAGGCCTTCAGAAGTCCCCTAATTAATGTCATTTAATCTTTGTATATAGAAAGCTGATCGGTGGTGGCTTCATAGGTCATTAACCCTTTAAAGCCCGATCCAAGAATAAAACAAAACAGAAAATTACTTTTATTTTTTGGTTTGAAGTCCTTATTTGGCCTTTTAACAAAATCTGTAAAGAAAAACAGAAATACATTT
>NW_015150471.1:2078211-2079551 GCF_000732505.1 Cyprinodon variegatus
CGTTTGTATCAGTAAGATGAAGGAACATATGAGGGCAAGTGAGCGTCTTTGGGTCATAATGCACAATCACACATGTATTGGGGGAGAAAAGGCTCTTTTTGAGCCATGGGCAACAATAAACTGCTGTATAGTAATTCAGGTAACTGAAAGAATGAATCCATAACCTTCCCATTCCTAATGCATCAATTCGGAGGTTTTTATTAGAGGAAAACAACCAAGAGTGGGACCAAGCAATCAATGTTCCTGAGGAAATGCCAGACGGGTGGATAATTCGAAAGCTGGAAGTGAGAGGAAGAGCGAGAGCCACTAAACGAGACTAATTTGTCTAATTGATGAGGCTGAGGGTCACTGGATCAGTTTACTCAAAGGGTTCCTGGAGCTGCAGATGCAGCCGACAGGTGGATGAACTGTGACAAGGTGAAAAGGGATTTCTATCAGCTCACAGCAGAGAGCAGTTAGACAGCACAAATGCTTTGAAGAATACGGGTCAGATGAACAACAGAGACGGTAGATCAACTCCATGTAGACAGCGGGACAGGACTGAATAGTCACAACTGTGTGATGGGAGTGTGTGACAGAAGTCAAGTCTAATCCATCCTTTTTACAGTGTAGGGCGAACGTTGATGAGCTGGAAAAAATAAAAAAAACAGGAGCAGAGCTGCTCATTTAAGTCAAGAGCTTGGGTGTTTTTACAAGAGGGTGAGTTTCAAAGAGAAGTCTCTGCCAGCGAAGCCTTTTCACCATCATCCCAACCTGAATGGCTTCTTTTGTCCTTTGGAATTCCGCTGGCAAAGTCTCTAATTAGCCGGAGAGCTCTTCCCATGTGTGGGCATGGGAGAAGAAAGAGCAAAGACAGGGTACAAGGAGGGAAGCAGCTTGGTGTGAAGCAAACTGTGCAAACAATAAAGAAGCTGTCAGTATGATGCTTCCCTGCACAAGCTAAAACTTTTTATTTACTGTCCTGAAAAGAGGAGAAAAGACTGAGAGAGAATGAAGAATGAATTGTTGACAGTGTTGTGGTCAAGACCACCTAACCCGAGACCAAGACAAGACCAAGACCAGAGTGTATCGAGACCGAGACAAGACCGAGACTTTAAGGGTCCGAGACCGAGTCAAGACCAAGACCAGCGCCAGTATGTGACAATAAAATGTGAAACATGATCAAAATCACAAAAATTGATCTAAAAGACCCACATTCACATCAAAACACCTAGATATTTAACACACAGAACTGGACTTAACATTAACATCTTTATTTAGTACTTTTGTGTAGTAATCACAGAATTTCAAAATTGTATTTTCTCTGCCATTCATGAACAGTACTAGCCTGGGTGCCAGTC
>NW_015150471.1:2081502-2082631 GCF_000732505.1 Cyprinodon variegatus
CAAGACCGAGACCAAATGCGGTATAAAATACTGTAGTATGTTTAAAAAAGCATGGCAAAACATTCACAAATATTAATAATTATTTTTTAGATTCAATCTATTTTCCAACCCAAACGTTGCATTTATTTAGGGTGTGTTATTATTATGTGTTATTTCAGTGTTACCATTGCTACGTGGATGTTCATTTAGTTGTTTAATTTTGTAGAAACAAATCCAATCACAGACATGAAACAAAGTTAAAGTCATTTCAAATGGCAACGGTCTGGCTTTAAGAAACACTAAAAGAATAAAACATTTAGTAGTCAGTAACAGTAATTTATGGAATCACCCAATTCAGAGGAAAGGACTAGTTTTGTCATGTCTGGGATCTGCTTTTTTCTACAAATTTAAACAATATATATATATATATATATATATATATATATATATATATATATATATATATATATATATATATATAATTAACCTAAGTTCTTTTTTGGACAGCCGGAGCACCCGGAGAGAACCCATGTTAAGAATATAAAGAATATGTATAGATATAGATATATATCTATACATATCTATCTATCGATCGATCAATAAAAAACATTTTTGGAAAATTATATATGAGAGGGCAAAATGAACATGCAGAGATTAAACAGAACTTAAAAAATTAAAATAATATATATGTTTATATATTCTATAAATAAAAAAACATAAAAGAATGAATTGGTAGAACAAAACGGCGTGCAGATTAATGCTTGAGCAAGTGAGCTGGTATCTGGGCTGTTATTTCAGACACAGGAGCAGTAATTTCAGGCAATTTATTTCTTTGGTGATTTCAGTTTTCTAATCTCATGTTTTATACACCATCCTGATAGTGTTTAAATCAGAGGTCACCGACTATATACTATATAGTATATAGTCGGTGACCTATACTTTTAAACACAGCAGGCAAACCTTTGGCGAGCGGGCGATGGGAAAGAAGGAGATGACGATGAGAAAAAGAGAGCAGAGAAAGTGTGGAATGCTGGAAGAAGCACAGTGAATTAGTGAAAGGAAAAGTGAAATGGTGTGCTCAAAGATGACCCTGCACATTTTGAGTACGTTTGGCTCAACCTGCTGCTGTGAAGCAGGATTCTCCACCATG
>NW_015150471.1:2085412-2094474 GCF_000732505.1 Cyprinodon variegatus
AAGCGTATCTGAGACTCAAGCAGAGTCTCAGATACGCTTTGTGCGCGAAGAGAAGGAGGCAAGCGAGAGGAGAAAATATCTGAGCAAGAAGCATTAAATCTGAGAAGAAACAAAGATTTGAGAGAGAAGAGAAAATATTTGAGAGAGAGCGCATGTTTTGAGTGTGAGCATTATAGGTTTTGAGTGCAAGAAGATGAAATTCTTTTATCAAATTGAAATTATGTGTACTTGCATTATGGCAGGATAATTCTCCCATACAACTCGCAACTCTAGTGAATCCTTCTCTGAGCCTACTATCAGAGTATCATGGAAAAAAAAATAAATCAAACACAGACACAGCATTGTTGTCACTAGTATCAGAACGTTTACTGATGCATCCATCAACTTCCCTCTGCAGCTTTATCTTCTGCTTCATCAAACATCAGAGTTCATTCTGTATTCCCAGCACTTCTCCAGTCTTGTTACTCTTGAAATCAAACATTTTTTTGCACTTTTTCACATTGGATCTTGCACTTTTCTTCTTTGTTTTTACAACTCCATTGGGAGCTGCTAACTAGCTTAGCCCCATTTCATCCTTGTTCTTTTTTGTCTAAAGAAAACGATTACATTTTAAAAGGTACAACTTGTAGATGTTTAAAGCCTGTTCCATAATGTGAACTTCAAATGACTTTGTGTTAAATCACCCTGTTTTTCACCATTTGTTTCACCGTATTTGGTGAATGTAACCATTCACCATTGTATTTTGAATAATATACCCAGAAAATTTTAGAAACTGTTTAACTAAATGTCCACAAAACGCTTCAGCCTCTCATATAATCTAATTTAATCTTGTATTATTTTCCAAATTAACTTTGATTTACTCACTAAAGCCTTGTTGTGGTTTCTAATCGTTGCATAAACCAGTTGGCTGTTATGAAATCTGAACATAACCTCCAGTCTATTTATAACCTTTATCACGGTCAAATAAGTACATTTCCCAACAGACAAACAAGAGCACATAGTGGAAAATGTATTTAAACCATCACATATCAAAGTAGGTCAGAACTGCCATGTGATTAATGTGAAACATCCCCTGGCAGATGGCTCCACAAAAAGTGCAAAAACACTCGATGAAGATGAAATAACCACAACAGGGTCGAGAGTTTAAACACAATATAGATTTATATCATAGAGGGTTTTGTACTTAATAGAGTCCAACATTGTATTAAATATTGGCGTATACTAAGTGCTTTGGGACATTATTTAGTAGACAATATCATAGGTAGGCAGTTGTATAATCATTAGTGCTGAAATCTTTTAAGTCATCGAATGGGAAGAAAATGTAGACGCACAATTAACCATCGCAAACATTATTTAATTTGCCATATTTCCAAAATAGACACAATCCTTTCAAATTGAAGTAAAACTTCAAAATCGTTGCAATGAAGGGAGAACATTAGATTATAATATCCAAGTTATTCACTTGTCTGCCTTCAGGTGGGCAACTCTTTGCAGCTTCATTTCATCTGACTCTAAAAGATTTAGCGATGTGTTTACGGGAATCTTAGGCCATTTTTTCAAAGTTCAAGTTGTGAGGTCAAACACTGATGTTGGTTAGCAAATTCTGGCTTACAGGCTCTACACTATCCCACACAGGGCTCGATGTTAACCATTGTCCGATTGCCCGGGGCAAGTAGTTTTTATTGTTGGGGGAGTACAAATTTCATTGCATTTGCCCGCCGGGCAAGTGCAATGATCTCAAAAAAATATATATTTATCACTCAAAATTACTTTAAAATCACAGACATTCGCTGAAAACGACCCACAAGCGTTGCCGGCGCCATCTTTGTTGTTTTGTACACATTTTCGCGTGATTTTCCGCTAGATGGCGTGATTCAGCTCTTGGGGAGAGAATTCTGCAGAGCAGCAGATGGATGATGAATTTAATCTATACTATATTACACGCTAGATTAAAAATGATCAGTCAAGGATTAGGAAAATAATAATAATAATTGTATGCGCACAGTGTACATATTTCTATCATATGGCAGTCTTCTATACAGTGGTCATATATTAAAAAATGTTCATTACATTTTTTTCTCTTAGACATTGGAGTGGTGCATTTAAATGTTATAGAGCTAAACATGTTAAATTGGTGAGTAGTAGTAGTGTAAGTTTTTAACCTGTCAAGTTTTTATTTTTATTTTTAACATTACAATTTATATTTTTCCAAGCACACAACAGTTTAAAGCAAAGTTTAGTTTGAAAAGAATGTGCAGGAAGGATTGAAAAGCATGTTAACACGGTAATTTAGGCCCGAGTTCATTATCTGACGCATGCATATACACACCAGAAACCTCTAAACTTACTGAATTACAAAAATACATTTAAAAAACAAACATGTTTAATTGATATATATACAAAAATGAATATTAGGAACTATATTTATGAAACATACTGGGCAAGTAAAAATTGTTTCTGGGCAAATGAAATGTGAAAGCCACTTGCCCAAAGGGCATACTAAACCCCTGCCACAGATGTTTGCTTGGATCGACAGAAAATGTAACTACTGTCTCAACAGTACATTTTTACTGTGAAGTAAACCAATGATTTCCCAAAAGCGGAGCAAAATTACAGCGCTGTCTCTCTGTACATCCCTCAGACTGCATCCAAGCTTAGATGAACTTAGGTTTATCCGTAAAGATATTTTGTTGCTTAAGCAATAAGTCCATTTAGATCTACTGCTTAGAAGGACCAAAAATTATCATTTTTCTAACCAGGCTCCAAAGTGGAAACATGCAAGTTTCATGTTACGGTGTTTACGCTTCCTTTCTGAAACAATGGCATCATAGCTCAGTCTCCCTTTTTAACTCACATGAGCGATATGACTAAAAAAAAAAAATCTAATCTTCAATTTTTTTCCTACGAAAACTGAATAATCAATTCTTTTTAATCACTTAAGTCTCATATTATAAATACCATAAATACCATATGTTGCTTTCAAAAACAAGCTTTGATATCAACCTTTTAAATCACAGACCTTGATTTAAAAGGCAACAAAATTCAAGCAATGAAAAATTCGGTAAAACAATAATTTTAAAAGAAACAACAAGCTAAATATCTGCAGCTAGTGGTGTCACAGTCAGCTAGTTTATCAGTTATGAGTATACACATGTATACATGTATACAAATGGGATGAACTGATGTCACTCTGAGCTATGGAGAGGATTAGTAGAAGAGATTTTCCAAAATTTTTGTTGCTGTGTTTACCTCGTTATTTTAGCACTTTAAGGTGCCTTTTTTTTATGTGTTTGGTTTCATTTTTTTCCAATTTACTTGGTGTTTTCAGCCATGGTGTGTCCGCTCATCTGTGTGCACATTTTCTTTTAATAATTTAAAAAAAAACATACTAGATTGTGTTTTTTTTTGTTGTTTTTTCCCTCCAGGTCCTCAAAAATTACAAATACAAAAAAGAATCCTACAAGTTACAGGACTAAAACAAATTACTACTTTTATTTTTATTAATATTTAATCAAAACATGTATCACTGCCTTCTTGATGCACACCTGAAAATAGAAACTATCAAAAGAGTTCGTTTTAAACTGGGATAACTTCACATTTGGGGAATGAGAACTCTGTTAACTAAATATTTGAACCCTTTATTGAAGAGTACCTATTAAGGAGCCATAAGCAGGTTTTCTTTCTGCTCAATAGTTAATTATTCACATCATGACCAGAGGTGAAGTCGCACATTGTTCGTGAGAGAAGGCAGTGTGTTACACAGCACTGCAGTTAGGACCAAAATGGCTTTAAATTAAAGTATAGTGTTAAAAAAAGAGGGTTCATCATAGCTGCCATTACTACCAGCAGTGTCTGTTTAATTTCCAGGTAGCGCTTCTAGAGCTTTCCCTCCGCTGTCAGATTTACACCAGTCTTCCAGCGTCTCCTAATCCTTCATGTTACATAAGAGGTAAAACTGGGCTGTTTGAGAAGGATAACAAAGAGAAACTTTGCTGTAATTCATTCAGCACCCTGTTGTCCTCTGGTTTGAAACTCTCTGCGGTCGCAGCCAGAATGACACGCGTTCACACTATAGCTTCCTTTCAAATAGCTTCTAATGAGTTCATGTATAACATTTTTTTAAAAGTGAAATGGCAGGTGAGCTAGCTTTTTTACCTACATTGCAAAGCTTTGATTTAATCAGAAATATGTGTTTCTTGATAGAACATGAAAAGGATAGAAATCAATTCAATTCAGTTCATTTCTATAGCGCCAATTCACAATACATGTCATCTCAAGGCGCTTTAAAGTTCACCAGATCATCCAGTTAAGTTGATTCAAAGTTTTCTATTTGAGGAAAACCAGTTGATTGCATCGACTCATTGATCAAATCAAACTGTATTGATCTCAAACAGGAGAAGTTAACTCTCTGCATTTGTACCATTTCCTTTGGGGGAGCGGTGGGCTGCCACTGCGCAGCGCCCGGGGAGCAGTGTGGGGTTAAGAGTTTTGCTCAGGGACCCAGAGTGCAGGCTGTGGGGATCGAACCAGGTACTTGCAACCTACTCAGAGCAAAAGCGCACTGCTCTAACCACTAGGCCAGAGGTCAAGGATTAGCGGACCAGGGTCCGAATCCGGAGCCACCTGCTGGCTAATCCAGACCAAACCTGATTTAAAACATTTATAAATTACAGCATGTTGCCTGACAGCAGCGTCTAATTTCACTTGCGCCGCTTCTCCTGTTAATACGGTAAAGCCCTCCGGAGCGTCCGCCACCAGGCTGCACGTGACACAAATTAGCCAATGAGCTGCTGTCAGTCTGGTAGGGTTGTCACGATACTAAAATTTTCAACTCGATACCCATACTTAGTAAAATATTCGATACTCGATACCCTTTTCGATAGCACAAGAATAAAAACAAGGACTCTAAAATTCAACAGAAGTATTTTCATTACTAAAAAAAATACAAGAAATAAAAAAAAAAAACAATAACAATAATATTTCAAAGAAAATAATTCTCAGCAGCTGCACTTCTTACAAAAAAAGTCTGAAACTGAAAAATGCACAGAATTATTCAATCACACAGTGTTCTGAAAGTGCATTTTCCTCTATTCTGCACTTTAGATGGCTGTATCGATACTTTTGAAAATGAGTATTGTATCCGGATACAATGTTTCAGTATCGATACTTTTTTGAGTATCGATACTTTTGACAACCCTACAATCTGGGTTGCTGCTGCTGCTACTTTTAGACACAGCAAGCAAACCTGTGGCAAGCAGGGCGATGGAAAAGAAGGAGAAGACGATGAGAAAGAAAGAAGAAAAGTGAAATGGCGTGCTCAAAGATGACCCTGCACATTTTGAGTATGTTTGGCTCAACCTGCTGCTGTGAAGCAGGATTCTCCACCATGAACAGAATAAAAAATAAATCTGAATCCAGGCTCAAAATAAGCACCTTGATATGTGCTTGAGAATGGCTTAGTCTCCATTCGAACCCAGGTTTAAAGCCTTGCAGGGCAGCCTAAAGCCCACTGCTCTCTTAAGACAGAAAAATAAAGACCAAAAAACAAAAAAACAGTCAATTCAGGTGTTTTATAATAAAAAAAAAGGGAGGAAATTGTCTATATACCAAACTGAAAGATTGTTTTTCTCTACTTCAAAAACAATTTGAATAGAAACCTTCTATTTGTTATATTTTTTATTTAAAATTTAAATATATAACATGGATGCATAAACACCTGCATTCTATTTTAGTGTTAAATGCTGTTTAAACTAATGAATTATAAATAAAAACGTCTCCGGACCTTTACTGGTTGGTGATTTTCTTTATTCAGACCCCCCTGGGTTTATTTGGTTACCCCTGCACTAGGCCAACACTGATGTATGATGCATTTACTGATCTCACTTTGCTGACTATTAACTGGAGAGGAATTTTCCAGTTTCTAATCCTGTCAAAATGACTCCATGCACCTTCAATCTGTTAAATGAGTCCAACTATCAATAAAACCGTAAGCATACCACACTGACACCTGGAGCTTTTTCTGGAGGAACAATTTGTTGACAATAACGTTTCTGCAGAGAAAGTATCGAACTTCCTGTTAACATAGAAACCACATAAACCACAGGTAAATAATATGGATATGAGAAGTGATGCATGCTCAGTATTTAGAAGCAACATCAGCTGAATATGGGTTTCATGTTCCTTGCAGGGCTTTTATTTGCCTCAAACACTTAATGAAAGAAAGTAGCTTCCTAACAGGGATATTTAATTATCCAATAGCTCTAAATTACCTATACTCGCCTGAAATCACGTCAGAAATTCGAGACACAGGCACTCTGATGAAAGTCTTGTGCTCACTGTGACTGATTGTTTGATGCTAATCTCCCCATGCCTCCCCTCAGAGTCCCAACATCACCGCATGCTTACACTTTCAAACTGAGACCATAAAAGCTGCCCTATAAGTACAGTTTATGGTGTTTTTAAGCTCTGACTGTGGGCTCTAATTTAGGGAAATTATGGGATGTTATTTCAGAGCCTCTTAAGTAAGTTAAAGACTATTTCCTTCCCTCTTTCTCTTTTTTTTAAACCAAAAAAACTCCTTGATTTAAAAAAAAAAACAAAAACAAAATCTCATTTTGCAGCCGTTTCTCCAGAGAAAAACCTATAGAAACCGGGTTTCTTTGCACTCGTAGAGAGGTGACTTTGATGCGAGAATTGTTTTGAAGCCTTTGTGCTTTTCCCCCTTTCCTTAAGTGTCTGCAGAATGGCAGAATAAAAACACAGCTAGCGCGTGTTTAGGAAAGTCTAAAACAGAAGCAGAAAGATTCCTCTCTTTTCAGAGGACACTCAACTGAAAACATCTTGAGGGTAAATTCTGTCAGTGGGCCCCAAGTTCACCACTGCAGCCTGTCTCTAGTGGCAAATGCAAAGCTTTGAACTGCAGCCTGGGAAGGCCGAGGGGAATTGGCCTGCCTGTCAGGGCTATGAGTGATGGCGGATGGAAAAGATCAGATCCTGCTTCTCCGTTCTGCCTTTGGTGGGAGAAGAACTTCTCACATGGCAGACTGAGCCATGCAAAACTAATCACTGCAAGTGATCAAGAGCTTCAGCTCTTCCAGTGCAAACTGTCAGCATAAAAAAAAACACAGAATTCCTAACACTACAGAGATACAGTGTATTTTATTAATCAAAAATGGCAAATTGTTTTTACATCAATTAACTGCATACAGAAATAAATAGGGTGCAGGGGGAAAAAAAATGTATTCGTTGATGTATCGTGATTTTCTGGTGCCTGATATATTTTGGATCTATCAGTTTTTGAGGCAGTCACAGTACAAGATGAGGACCAAAAGCAACATGGATACCAAAATAACTAAACGACCAATATTATCTGATGAAAATATACAGAACTTGCTCTTTTATCTATACATTTAAATTTGACAGTTGCGAAAAATATTGCAATATGTAATGATATTGCAATATTGTGAAAATATCGTATTGTGACGCGTATGGTATTGCAGCACCCATACGAAAACTCACCTCTAGAAATAGTCTTTTAAAGCAAAACCCCAAAACATTTTAATACAAAGACTACTTTATGCATTTTATTGTGTTTAGCCACTCTTGAACAAGGGAAACGACCAATGCATTTTAGAAGTGCTAAGGAGATAAAACTATGCACTGGTACCAAATCAAAGTTTCTTCAGATCCAGTGAAGCGTTTCCACAATTTTGGGAGTATTAACATCTGCTGTTGGTTTACTGTGTTTTATAAGATGCCACTTTGATTACGGTGTCGCTACCCATGTGTCTGATTTAGCACAAGGTGTCACTATCACTTATTGCTCCTTCCAATGTTTATGATATACCAGCAATCTGGACCTACGACCAACAAGGAACCTCTAGAGTAGAAAAGTTGACAAAGTCAACAATTTAGAGAAGCTTTAGACTGCTATCCCAGACCAGTTAAGCATCCTTAACCCTCAGCGACAGACCGTTTCATGCAGCAAAACACTGATAATGTAATTTATACAGAAAAAGAATACCAACCAAGCATAACTGATATTTCAGAATATCCAGTAAAATTTCAAAATTAAGATGTACCAACATGCAGCACTATTTTAGACAGAGACAGATATGTCGAATTTAAAACTTACGTCTGCAAAGGGGCATGAACTTAAGCTTATTGAATCATACCTCTTCTTCTTCACAGTCCTTAACATCAACAACCTTCCGGTTTCCTACTTCACATA
This sequence comes from Cyprinodon variegatus, assembly GCF_000732505.1. Classification (NCBI taxonomy): domain Eukaryota; kingdom Metazoa; phylum Chordata; class Actinopteri; order Cyprinodontiformes; family Cyprinodontidae; genus Cyprinodon; species Cyprinodon variegatus. The sequence continues at coordinate 2,093,643 of NW_015150471.1, forward strand.
TGAGTCAGGGAATAATAAAATTTCTATATATATAAACAAACACTTTCACATGTGCGTACACACTTTCTTTATTCATGCAATTATTGCCGCCAGCCAAAAATACCACAACTAATGCAACATTGGTGACGACTTGTCTGATCTTCAGAAGGTTTGTGTGTCTTGAAAAACATGCAAACTTGTTTGTACGTGCAAAGCAGATGTACAAAGAGGGCGCAGAGGGATTTGCTTTTGGAAATGATCAGACAGAGAGTACAAACCTTTTCTGTGTGTGTTCTTTCGTCAATATGCAGATCATATTCTGATGACCAAATTAATGGGTGGTGGATTCGCCAGGGTAAAAATTAACCACGTGCAAAGTGACTTTGAAAATCTAAAACTTCACTCTAGCCAGTTATTGCATCTTTTCTTAGCAGCTTTGAAAGTCGGATTAAAACTGACACGGAAAAATATATGCGATCATTGTGGCAACAATAGAGGTATTAATACAATGCAAGAGGATGGAGCCGCTGTGGGTATGCTAACATAAGTGGACCATGAGAAATAACAAGTAGAATATAATATCAATAAATGTGTCTACATTGGCGGGAGGGCCGACAATCTTTATACACGTAAACAAAAACAAAAACTTAAATTTTGTTGCATCTTTTTACATTTAGAACAAAAATTGTAATGTTTTGTTATTAAATTAGGACAGGCATAATTTGTTTTGCAACCTGCTAAGGGATAGCCTCGTGAGACTATCCTGATCTCGCAAGCTTTCAAGGTTTCACTCGCAGATCAGTCTGGAGACTCTCCGTTAAAGAAAATTTGGAGCCGTTCACCAAACGGACGT
>NW_015150471.1:2095730-2096852 GCF_000732505.1 Cyprinodon variegatus
TCATTTTTCATTACGTCGTAGCCCCGTGGGCTACCTATGTAAAGGGCAATGTACAAAAAAAAAATAATACATTGATAAAAATTGCATGTGCAATTTAGTACCACTCATTTGGAATTTTAAAAGACCAGGATTTGAAAATCAAGATCATATTTTTTTTGTGTTTCTGCCTTAAATATTGCAATCATTTGAAATACTGTTTTTTTTTTCTTTAAAATAGGCCTTAATCATTGAAGACATGCTCTAACCATAGTAGCTCATTTGAAACATAGCAGGTAGCTGCTTATGCTTCTATAAAATCCCATCAACCCAGGGATGCCTGCTTTAACTTCTCACTCACTTCACCATATGGTCATTGGTCATACCCCTCCCCCAATTGAAAATAAGCAGCCCTTCCATTTCAGCACTTACTGTAACTATCTCATTTCAGTTTGGCAGAAGACCCACTGTCAGCAAACGAACACATCCAGCGCACTAAGGCAACTCCTCATACTCATTAAATATCAATATTTAATGTAAAAAACATTGATTGTCATAAAAGGTACAGAGGTTATTAATGTGACTGCACTATTTCTATGCTTGAACAGAGTGTGCAGGAGAACATTTGAAAAATGGATCATGGCCAGGATGACGAGGCAACTTCTCACCATATTTTAGCATTCAGTCTTTCTTACTTCCAATCTGCTCTTAATAAAAGCAATAACTGCAAATGAAGTTTGACTTGTTTTCATTATTTACCTAAAGCCTTTAGTTGTAATGACTACAAATTATCAGCTGAAGGAGATGCCATTTTTCTTGACTTACATTGGATGTGTTTTTAAAACTGATAACAAACTAGTGTGTGTTCTGCTACTGATATTTCCAGCCAAGTTCGGAACTAAGGAGGCCTTTTACATGAGATTTGAAATGTTGCCAAGGAACAGGAGAAGTTAATTTTCCTTGAAGCATCTCTGATTGTCCCGTTTTGGTTAATAGAGAGTCTAGACCAGTGTAAAAGATAGAAACTCTGTCAAGGAGACTGCCAATTCCACTGAAGGAGCTAGGGAGTGGGGGAAGAAAAATCGATTTGGCGATATATCAGAATTTTTGACTGCCCGATATAATAGCGATACTTCAGTTCCTAAT
>NW_015150471.1:2097592-2101268 GCF_000732505.1 Cyprinodon variegatus
CTTTCTGCCTGAGTGGTGGTGCAGAGGTAGCCCATTTTCCTATCAATGTTTTATGTAAATATTTTTTTTAAATCGATACTAAGAAGTGAAAGATCGATAATATATTGGGCAGCCGAATATCAGAATATATTGCCAAAACGATTATTTCCCACACCCCTAATCGTAACGCCACACCCATGTTTATACTCTCCCCTAAAAGGAATGAGTATTGCTCCACCCTGGTTCTATCTCAAAATTTTTGCATACCTGCTGCCACTGCCAAAATTAAAAAAACAAATAAAAAAACAGCTGTGTTTAATGAAAATATTTTCTTTTGTTGGTTTGGTTAAATCACAACCCAGCCATGCAAGTGCAGCTTGCTGTCATAATGTAGTTCTTTCTTTTTCTCTACCAAACCAGACCGACCTGGTTGGGTCGTCAGCCACTGTTCAAGGTCTAGATGAGGATTTTCTTAAATTTTTGAAAAGACCCGCCCTCTCCACTTAAAAAAAAAAATGCACATGCACAACCCTGTACCTGATCCTGAGAGACAACGCCTATTAAACGAGAGCGTGCATGAGCCCATTTGTCCTCGTGCACGCTCTGTTTAAAAGTTGCTGTTTGCATCGCTCATACAAGCTTACTTTCCAAAAGATTTGCATTTTTTCCACTATATCAGACTCACCAAAGGTAAGAGAAAATGGAGACGAGCACGTAGGACAGACTTACGTAAACATATCACTAGAATAACTGACAATAGAAGGAGCACTTATTTTGATGATCCACCTGGAAAAAAGAACATCGCTCACTATACCTTTAAGAATAGATAAAAAGCTGGGAAAACTTGCTGGCTATTGCAAGGCCCCGCCCACAAAAACATATCCCAACGTTTATCAACTGAAAAGGTGTCTGTGTTGAAGATGGACAGATGCATCTGCTTGGCGATATTTTTGGCCCACTACTTGCATTTTTTTTCTTGTATCTAATTATACCTCTTAGTGGGAAAACTGGACGAATGTCCTTAGTGGCCAAAATGCTGATACATATATAGATTTTGAGGACAGCAAATAAAAAAAAGGAATATGTTTTATGAAATATGGGTTCATTAAGATGTACCTTCATTGCCATTTTCAGAAGCAGTACCGTGGTTAAAAAAAAAAAGAAAAACATCCGCATAAACAGCTCTACATACCACAGTTCTGACCCAAACCCGCAAAATGTCAGCTAGAAAAGTTGAGTTGGAGAACTTGTGGCGCAGACAGAAACCTAGCAAAGATTTTAATATTTTTACCGGAGATAAAAAGGTGAACATTTGTTTTGTTGACTTCACTCTGACAGAAAAAAGCCACAGAAAATGTCCTTCAGCCTTGTAGTGTGTCAGCGTTTCTCCGGTTGTGCATGTGGTTGGATGCATTCATGGTCATTTGGTCCCCCCCCCGTGAGGTTGCATTTATCACATGAGCGGTCATAAAATTCACAACACTCCGTAGGCGAAAGACCGATGTGAGATGAGGGGGGCGGCAGAATGGAGAGATGTGACAGGAGAAACGGCAGAGAGTGGAGGACACAAGGCCTCGTTGATGGGGGCCAACCCTCAGCACGGTTCAAGGAGACAGGAGGAGGGGGCGCAGTAATCCTTAGGTCATGGCACACAGGACGAAGACAATGCAACAAGGGTTGTCAGATTGAAAATTTACTGTTGGCCAAGCTCTGAATAGCAGAGCCTCTGTGCTCTCCTCACTGTATTTGAATGAAGGAAGTGTTGAAGAAAAGGAACGCAAAAGGAGAGCCAAAGCTGTAGAAAACCTTTTTATGCATACATGGATAAGATGACTTCCTATGCACCAAAAACTGATGTCATGTGAGAACTATGTGCTTCTTAAAACCAAGTGAGGCCATTAAAGAACTTATCTCACCATACTAAGGGCTGCTGACGTGGCTCAGCTAGTCAGAGGAAAAACCTAAGTGTTAAGCCTCACCTTTTATTTAAATTCATTTGAAATGATTTGCATAAGAATCAAAAGCAAGTGATCTTAGATAGAAAAAAAAAACACACTGATTTACAAATATAAATGCAAAGAGCAGGATTCATTAAACCAAACCCCAGGTTTCCTGTGAAACCAGAGCAGAAAGCAATTAACGCAGCGATCATTTCAATGCGTATTGCAAGGCGCAATAATATAATAATAAAAACATTATCACATTTTACTAATATGGTGCGGCTCTCTCTTTATAAAAAATACTAAATGAAGAAATAGAGATAAACCTATCAGACTTATCTAGGCTAAAACAGAGATCCTGCATTCCAGTTTTAAAATTCAAAATAAATACTTAAATAAGAGAAAAAGATTTAATGACAGATGTGGTGAAATGTAAAAGATTTCTGAGATGAATAAAGCTCAGCTCATAAAAAAGTAATAATTATAAGAAATAATTTTCAGTAAAGAAAAGGGTCCTACAATCAGAACAGGTTTGGAAAAAGACAGTAGAAGGCAAATTTCAGCTTAAAATCATCTGTTTATCTTCTTCATTGAGGAATTTAACGTTTTCTAACTCTGTCCCATGTGGCCTCAGATCTGTAAGTAGAGGTATCAGTATAAAATAGGATCTCCCTCTGTGTCTAATTAGACAGAATCTACTCAAAAAAGACTTATGAGGAAGCCAAATAGTTGCCTGACAACAACTGGACCCAAATCGGACTCAAATCACGCGTTGAATCACATCATCCGTAGAAACCGGCCCAGAGCAGGAACCATCATCCTGGAGGCTAAATGCGATTAGTGTCCACTGGTAATCTAGGACCTATTCATTGCTACTTAGAATAGGTGACATATGTGATTCAGCGGATTAGTCCTCCCCTTCCCACAGAGCAGAGGAGGGGAAATCAAAGACCCCACATTAGGGAAGCAGTGAAAGAAATCTGAGGTAGAAGATGAAGGGATATCAAAGAAATGGAAAAGTGAGCAGGAGCCAGGATCCTGACACTCTTCCATAATTAAAGCAGGCAGTTTCTTTGTGCAGGCATATCATTAACATAACCCTGAACGCTGCAGGAGCCAGCGAGCTCTTTAGTTAGTGCCTTTGGAAGATACATGATGAGTGACTGGGAGACATGAGGAGTTGTCAGTTGTCAGGCAGCAAGATTTTATTACAGGATGGCCCTAAGATTCCTCCGTGCACACGAACCTAAGCAACACAGCTGATAGGAGAGGAAAGACCTGGGTTACAAAGAAAAATGTCAATACGAGTAAATATCAAAGGTTTCTTCGTTGTTCTTGTTTTTTCTCTGCAGCCTTCTAGAACATTTTCAATTCTAAGCACATAAAGGCTGCTTCTCTCTGCCATGATTTCCCCTCACGCCACCACGGCTTTTGCCAGTATGACTACACTAAAGACACAGGAATGAGGAACACAAGGCATTTCGTTGAACTAATTGAATGCGCAAACAGAATGTACTTAAGAGATACAAAAGGACCCAAGGCTAAGTTTAAAAAATACAGCAGAAAAATACAAAAACAGGTGCAGCTGTGAATAGAAAACCGAAACACCACTTTCTCACTTTTTCTATCAGTTTCTTTCTGCTTTCTCCTGTAATTCTGTTGGTTTGACAAAAGTTACAAACACAAGCGCCTGTATGGATATATATATATATATATATATATATATATATATATATATATATATATATATATATATA
>NW_015150471.1:2103474-2104801 GCF_000732505.1 Cyprinodon variegatus
ATGAAAAAAGAAGTGCACATATTTGACCAATAGAAACCTTACTGTATATGAGATAAGGAAAATATTAGTCAGATGGAATTAGCAAAAAATAAGGTTAAGACTTTTCTAAGCATAAAGAAATATGTAATTATCTGCCTTATCAGTTTTATACAGTAATCTTAAACTGTGTCTTTTCATCCAAAAACCAGAAAGCCTCTTTACATTTTGTAGTCTAAGTAAAACCATTTCCATTAAATTAAACCCTATTGTTCAATTTTTATTACCCAAGTTAATACCTTATATAAGTGATTTAATGAATAACATTGTTAATACAGACACAAATATCTAAATTTACTCAAAAATATAATAATAAAGCCAGCAATACTCTTTCTTTGGTGTGTTATAGTTGCTGACGTCTTGGTTGCTCAGCTTACTGTTAATGCGAGTGCTGTTGATTGACTATGATTAGCTCCAGAGTCCAGCAAAAATAAAATTAGGTCAAATTTTGCCAGATGACCATTTGCTCACTACAAATGAGTGCGTATTTGCTGCAGACTTGGCAGCTTAGTGGACTGGAATGAAGGGGACCAGAGCCGGACGCTATGGAGGGTATTTCCTGCCAAAATCCAAGAGCACACATTTTCAATTTGAGAATGTGTGGAAACATTTTATTCACAAATCCGTTGCCTCTGCTTGTGGATTTTTTTTCACTCTCCCTCAGACTGGAGTCCGACCGTTGCCTAGCAACCTTTCCAGCCAATAGGACAGCCTGAGAAAGGGTGTGCTTGTTTTTTTCTACTGAGGTTGCCTGTTACTTCTTCCTGATAATAAATTGCTTTTCAGTATAAATTCTGTTAAATAAGAGGCTAAAAACACAATAAAAAAAAAACAGTAAAAACCACAAGAATTATAAGAGGTGATTCCAAAATAACCAATGAAAAGTCATCTTAGTTTAAGAATTAGGAAGTAGCCTGGCTTGCATACTAGATGCTGCAGTTTTGTATCAACCTCAACCCTGAAGACTCTCAAATAAGAAGCCTACATTTATGGAGGCTAAAATGGTTCATAAATCTCTTCAAATATCCCAATGCTTGAGGTCTTTACAATGAAAATGTTAGCAATTAAGCAGCATGTGTATTAATCTATTACATAAAATCATTTTAAATACACAGAAGTTGATTGATTGACTGAACTATTGATTGATTTTGTTGATCTCACAGTGGAGAAATTTACTCGTTACATCAGCTCAATAGTGAAAAAGAAGACTGTGACAAAAGGAGAAAAAGGTGCACCGGGGTATATACAGTATATTCAGTGCGTCCATATATATGTATATATATATATATAT
>NW_015150471.1:2106316-2108876 GCF_000732505.1 Cyprinodon variegatus
GATGATAGGTGGAAGGTATTTTTATATATATATATACATATATATAGTTAGTGCACTGTTTAATAAACATAAAGTATAAAACAGGTTGTTAACAGTGAATTTCATTTTCCAAAGCCACCTCAATTAGTTGAATTGTAGTGAGAGTTCATGTTTAATCTCATAGACCCAGCCGGCTTTAAATATCTGCAAAACATTCAGCGTACAGTAGTGCAGCTTTTCGTGACATTCGTGACAATTTTTTTTACCTTCAGGAGTCTTGTGCAACATTCAGCATAGGTGTTCACGTGTTGCCCAAGTCAACATCTTAAGCAGAAAACCGTTTCCATTCCTCCGAAGACCTATTCATGCTGATTGCATCAAGTTATGTGAAGAAGACTTGGTGCGGACACACCCTTCGCCTCAACTTAGCTTCAGATTTAAAATTTACCCTAAAGCATGAGTAATGTACTGAACATTACGTTCCTAAGCATGACGCTGCATTGCACACCAGCTTAGAGATCATTAATACTCTCTTCCCTCTTTGTCAGCCGCAGATATAAGAGCTGAGAAAGAATTCTGTAGCAATGATGTTCGCGCCTGCTCCGGTAAGTCAAGCAGATCCATGGGGTGAAGATGTAGATCAGATAGTTTCGCTCCAAAAAATGCTGTTCTTTATGTTTACGCCATACATTTCATTGCATTTAAGAGACAGAGTGTGAAAGAGAAACTGAAAACAGGGCAAAGAACTCCTTGAGTTAATTTAAAGTTAGAATTTTGGGAGCAAAATCGATGCATTTCTTTCCTTTACAGATACATATTTTAAAGTTGCCCTACTTACAGAAAGAAAACAAGCTGAAGAGAGAAAAGAGTTAAAAAGTGGGGCCGCATGTTCTGTCCTCACAATCAGTAAATAAACTTTGAAGCAGTTATGATTCAATGTCGGTCAATTAAGTTAGAGTCAACATGGTCGGCGTCTTGAAGCATCAAAAACAGTTTTTTGTTTATTCCTCATCCTAAAAAAATACATATCTTTAGCCACAAACTAATTAATAAACCAAATTCCCAGTTTCCCTATTAATAAAGAGTTTGATGGAAGAAGAAACTGTGGTAGAAAATAGAGCATTGAAAACATCTATGACTACAATATTAAGAAGTTTGCAAGGGAAAAGTCAGAGTTTGAAGGATATTCACAACACATGGACTGCTGCAAGAGTTGGTCCTTCAAGAGACATCGATCCATCTAAAAAATGGTTCAACATCTAACACATTTGTGGAAGGATCTAACTAATGAGAAAAGGGACTAGAGTTGTGTTTAGTGCGTCCAAGCCTTTTAATTCTCAGGAAGGAACCCTCGCCTGATAAAGCCCTGAACACACCAAATGCAAATTTATGTCCAATCCGAAAGAAAGTCGTGTCAGATGAGGTCGCGGCATTTAGAGCTCATTGAGAGTCGATGGGGATGATCACACCAGAGAGGATTTTCTTCAAGAGGGCTGCGTACAGTAGCTCTGACAGAGATAGACCCCAGGTCTATTTTAGTGGAACTATGCAGCAATCCAGCAGCAATTTCATGGGTCTGACAGGAGAAAGACGTGGTTACAAAGTAACCAATCTACTTTAGGGGAAAATACAAAATAAAATCTGTTAATCGCACAGGAAGAGTAAATTTGGAGTCACACAGAGCACGTGCAGTAAGCGGGACAGACAAAATTTTGCTAAAAGTTTTTATGCTCGCTTGAGGTGCTAAAGGTGCATTTGAATTGAAGCAAGGCTAGCCACACTTTAACAGAACGACAGGCTTATGGCTATGAAACAAATCAATAATGCAGTATTTCTACCAAAAAGGAGCTCCAAGCAATGACTGCAGAAGAGGGTAGTACATTTTAGAAAGACCATATTGTCTAATGTAATAATTCTAATTTACAGACAAAGTAGTTTTTTTTTCTATTACCCTCTTAACAGTCATCAATAACACTGCAAAATTACTCAACTGAGTAGTGCATCGGAATATTTAAATCTTTTAAACCATAATAGGTTCTCTGCAGAAGAAAATTGCCTCAATTGCTTAGTGCCCAGTTTCCCATAATTCATTGCAGCTTTGAGCTATAATGGAGGATGGGGTCGGCAAAGAGGCCTTATCCAACCTCTGGAGAGTTAAGACACATTATGAGCAAAAAAGGTGGAAAAGTTTGATTCATTGCACTTTCTTTTAAATATAATCAACTTTAAAAACATTTTAAAGAGAGAATGTGTGTCAGCAATGGGTGGTGAGGTTGCTCGAGGACCCAGATGCAGAGACGAGTGAAGCAGAGATGAGTTCTGAGAAGTTTAATTGCAGACCATAGGTAGCAGAGGCAGAAATCCAGAAATCCGACTTAAAATATTAAACAAACCAAAACCATAGAGACATGAGGGGAAAACGAGCCTGAGGAGCCACGGGGCGACGAGCTGAGTAGACAAGTAAACCAATGAGAAGGAACCAGCACTGAGTGACTGCAGAGGTGGAGTATTTAAGGGGAACAGAACAAAGGATGGACTAACGAGCTGAATAAGGAGCAGGTGTGGGTGGAACTGGCAAGAG
>NW_015150471.1:2109666-2112629 GCF_000732505.1 Cyprinodon variegatus
TGGATGGGATCGGAAAAGAGGCCCTATCCAACCTCTGGAGAGCTAAGACACAATGCGCAAAAAATATAGTCAACTTTAAAAACGTTTTAAAGAGAGAATGTGTCTGAGTATCTGCTTGGTTCAGTAAATATTGCTTAAGCGCTTCTAACCATCCCTCAGCCGACTAGCCACTTGGTTTTATGGTTATTGTTTAGCCTATTTCAGTATTTACTTTATTACCAGGAATAATATTTTGATTAATATTTCAGATCAATATAGAGCTGTATAACAGAGTATTTTTATTGAACTTTAAACTGAAGAGCTCAGGACTATGTTGAATAGATGAATCATTAATTCATCTTTATTTTGTGATATTAATGCTAAAAAGATTTCATCACAATAAGAGCAAAGCTGAATGCTGAAAATATGCTCAACTTTTACACTGCAGTTTAAAATCCCTGTAAAAATCAAGCCATTAAAAAAATCTGAAAGATCAGTAAAGATCATTTCAGCTAAATATAATCCTATGGTTCAATTTCAAATTCATTTCTTGTAGGTTTTACTTTTTCAAGGGGTTCATTCAAAGGGGAGAGTCAAAAAGAGGCATTAAGGGCCATTCACAGCTGAATAAACTAGAACAATTAGGATTATTTAACAAGCAACTGAAGCATCTTTTTCAATCAAAGAAATTGATGGAGCTCATAAAAATAATTGTGACTAAGCAACTCATTAAAAATAATATCCAATAGATTAGTTGACTAATAAAACAGTCGCTAGTTACAGCCCTAATTAAATGATCCCTATAATAACCAGCTTGACTAAATGGATAAAATTGCTGAAATGATTTTCCATCCAGGCTTTTTCATCAAAACAATAAAAAGTTTTAAAGGTTCCTCTACTTAACCACAAAAATCTGATTTATTTCTGGATTATTTCAAACTGGAAGCAAAATAGTTATAGAATTAATTATCAGAAAAATCTTTCTGATAAGACTCTACTTCAGTGATAAATAAACTTTCATTCATCTTTAATTCACGTTGCTTTCTGTTTCACAGTTGCCGGAAGCTCGGTTACACAATAGCGGAGGGATAAACGTTCAGCAGTCGAATGACCACAGCTGACCCAGACTATCTTTGACTTGAACAAGAGTTCAAGCCAATTCAAACCCACCCCTCCCCCCGCCACCCAATCAGCTCACCAGATAAGCTCCACAGCAGCAGGACAGACTCTGGCCGCGGTACAGATGGGTCTCAGAGAGGCAGCAGGAGGACACGTCAGTGCTGGCAGCCGCTCCGTCCGACTGCTCGCTCAGGCAGATACTTTGAGTACATGTGCTGCTGCTTTTTAAAAACCGGATCAACAACAAAGCCGGCTGCTGCGGCATGCCTGTGCTGTACAGTGTGACACACACACACAAAGCTGCTACTGTACACCGAGTTTTCACTCAGGGATTTATACAAAACCTGCAGCGGTCACAGCACAGGTCTTTTTCAGCTTAGATTCCAGTTTTTCTGGGATGTTTTTGGAAGCTTTCAGTTATGGGAAACCAACACCGAGTGGCCTCTGATTTGTTTGAAATGCTCACCACTGACACAGGGTTCACCGCTGCAGCTTTCTGTGGCGTCTCTGGATTACACGGCCAATAAAGTTTGACCTTTGCTGTTGTTGACAACAGAGCGATATCAGTCACAGAGTGACTGATGTAACGAGAAAAAAGGCTTAAAGTGCTCCCCTTTTAAAGAAAACTTGACGCCACGGAGGTGATGCATAATTGATGGCTCCGCATATGAGCTCCCGTGCTTTGGTAGAGTCAGTTGTCTGAGTGTTAGAAAGAGAGCCAATCACTGCACGACAACTGTACTCTGGCATTTTGTTTTTATAAAAAACATGAGCTGTGAGAGCTAAAGGATCTGTGATAACCAGGAAATTCCCTTTGTTTCCCGCTGCTTTTACCATCAAACCATTCGATATCCAACGTTTCCCTAAAAGATACAAAACACTGATCTATTCTTTAGCCTCAGAAATTTAGAAAACCACCAAACTCCTATTTGTTTTGGGATCTTTGTGAAATGTACACATTAATGATTATTTTATTGTATTTACATTAAATGCTTTTCTAGAGCAGCTAAACAGCTTTTTATTGTGTAAAACAGTGATAATAAGTTCTATACTCGTACTTTGGGGTTTTTGCTAAGAAACAAAATCACCATCATCAAAGAACCACTGAAAAAACAACATATATTGCAGGTCTACTCATCCATTTCATTTATTTATTAACATTATTATTAATTAAACCCCAGCGAGAGAGATAAGAGGGAGAAATCTTCCATTTTCTGACAATTGTCTGGTAGTTGGTCACTGATGCTTTTAAGGAAAAGGAGAAAACCACTGAAGCTTATTGCTAAAGAAGCTGGAGTCCAAATACCTTATAGTGTCCCAACATACTGTTCAGAGACATTTAAATATGTACCACAAAACATTTAACAAACAATGGAAGCTGATAGAGGAATTGATGAATTCAGATTAGAAAATTGATAAAGTGACTCAGATCTGTAGCGATTTACACAATACGCAGCTTTTCCAAAAACAGGCTTCAGTTCAAACACAAATATCTAAAACACAAACAGCCATGGGAGACATTCTGAAGCTGCTGCCAATGAGGTGTTTAAAAAAAAATACAGGATGAAAAATTCAGCCTGTCTGATGCAACCACAGTTGAAATGGTAAAATCAATGTGTTCAGTACAACAAAGGCTGCTGGGATCCAAAGAACCAGACCCTCCAATTATAAACCTATGGTGAAGAATCTATTTTCTTATTTTTACAAAAAAAAAAAGCTCAGTTTTTGAAAAAAATAATAATAAATTGAAATCCAGCTCAGTGGAAAGCGGGTAGCACTGCTGCCTTGCAACAACAAGGTTACGGGTTCGATTTCTGGTCCAGGATATTTCTGCACGGAGTTTGCATGTTCTCCCTGTGCATGCA
>NW_015150471.1:2113309-2114744 GCF_000732505.1 Cyprinodon variegatus
CCATGGGAGACATTCTGAAGCTGCTGCCAATGAGGTGTTTTTAAAAACAGGGTGAAAAATTCTGCCTGTCTGATGCAACCACAGTTGAAATGGTAAAATCAATGTGTTCAGTACAACAAAGGCTGCTGGGATCCAAAGAACCAGACCCTCCAATTATAAACCTATGGTGAAGAATCTATTTTCTTATTTTTACAAAAAAAAAAAGCTCAGTTTTTGAAAAAAATAATAATAAATTGAAATCCAGCTCAGTGGAAAGCGGGTAGCACTGCTGCCTTGCAACAACAAGGTTACGGGTTCGATTTCTGGTCCAGGATATTTCTGCACGGAGTTTGCATGTTCTCCCTGTGCATGCATGGGTTCTCTCCGGGTACTCCGTCTTCCTTTCACAGTCCAAAAACATGACAGTTAGGTTAATTGGCTTCTCTAAATTTTCCTTAGGTGTGAATCGTGTTTTTTCCTGTTCGTCTCTGTGTTGCCCTAACCTGACAACAGCCAGATGCATGTCTCCCTCCGCCTAGCTCCACTCCCATACATCTGGGACACCGCCATAGGAATTGCCTTTACTGAAGGCTGGGCCTTATCAAAACTCCTTGCATATGATTGGATGAGCCACTTGTCTGTCATCTTTATCGACGGGCTATTTCAACCACTCACACCGAAGCTAACCCGTGACGCTGTGAGAGCTACGCAGGAAAACAACAAAACAGAACAGCCGACATCTTGGATATAGCAACAGTGGAATCAGTGCAATGTCAGTAAATGATCAGTGTCGTTTGTGCCATGAAAATGTGCGGATAAAAGGCAACATTGTGCACAGCAGACTTATTTTTAAAAAAGAAGCCATCCAAAAAAGTATAGACGAACAACTTACAGAACTCGCTTCTCCACTACGTCACATGCAGGACACACCCGCCCTGCGTCCTGATTGGCCAGACCATAAATTCGGTTGGGGAAATCACTTTCAATGACCGGTGTCCCAGATGTATGTGAGAGGAGCTAGGCGGAGCGAGACATGCATCTGGCTGTTGTCAGGTTAGTGTTGCCCTGCGATGGACTGGCAACCTGTCCAAGGTGAACCTCGCCTCTCGCCTGTAGACAGCTGGAGATAAGCACCAGCACTCCTTACGGCCCCAGCAGGGAAAAGCATGATGGAAAACGGATGGATGAAATAAGCTAAGATTATTTTCAGGAGGGTCCATAATATATGTATGTAGGTAGGGGTGGGTATTGCCAAAGAAGTCATGATTCGATTCGAATCACGATTCACAGGCCACGATGCGATTCTATCACGATGCATCACGATACTTGAATTATTGCGATGCATTGCAATATTTTCTCCTCCATGTTTTGTTTTTGAATGCCGGAAATGCTTGTGACACAAGGCAGTGTGCGTCAACACATTTGCAGCGACATCTACTGGACTGGAAGTTGTATT
>NW_015150471.1:2116091-2118292 GCF_000732505.1 Cyprinodon variegatus
GGAAGTTGAATTCCACTTGTTTTTGGCTGATGTTCGCCATCCATTCATGCAATTTTGTTTATTAATTTTTTTAAATTAATAATCGATACTTGCCGTCAAGAATCGATGCAGTAGATCACGAAAATTAGAATCACGATGCATCATCATGACGATTATTTTGCACACCCCTATATGTAGGTGGGGGGAGGTTTCCTGCTATTCTGTTCGAGGCCCAGCTAGGCAGTCAGCTGACCTATGTATGCAAACACAGAAAATCTAATGACAAAAAGCTAGATTTAAAGCTAATAGAGATAAGGAAAAGGCTGAAAAATGACAAAAAAATCTATATCATGCATTATTATTAAGTGGTGTTTAACTATAAAGAAAATAAGTCCTGTTTAAAGCTTAACATGTAGAAAACAACAAACATTTAGAAGAAGAAGTTGATTATACAATACGGTGGGACTATAATGAAACTTCTCGGCCTGTATCAAAAACTATCTAAGAAACATTACACACTACCCTGAACTAAAGATCTCCACTGTCACATATGCAGCTTCTAAAAATGGAGCCCCTCAATTGTCTATATTCACTGAAGTATTGGAATATAGGTCAATACCCTAACAGATTGATTTACTACTGAGGGAATAATAAACCTAAGCAGAGGCAGGAAATCCAGCCAGATTTGATGGAGCTAAATAGAGGGCAATGGTGAAACAAAATCCTGTCATGAGACTGGTTTGGAGGCTAACAATGACCCTAATGCGTTATAAATAAACTGAAGATATGTGACAAGATTTAAAGAGACATTCTCCATTCAATCCGACTAAGCTTTTTAGCAACGAAGGATAAAACAAAACATCTATCTCTCCATTCAAAGATCAAACCTGGAAATATTCTAATTAAAATACACAAATAGATATACCTTTTTATTTTCTAAATAAAGCTGCATATCTGACTTATGATTAAAAGGATAAGATATTTTTTTTTCCCCAAGGCTGCTTGGTAAATTTTTTGAAAGGGTAGCTTGGGAAGGCTTTTGTAAATGAATGCTCTTCACGAAGTCTAGTTTTAACATTCCAGTGAAAGCAACCAGAACAACCTGTTCAAAGAGCACAAAGTTGGATTCCACTAAAAGCAGAGAGCTATATAACAGTTAGCCTCCACTTCATCAAAACCAATTAACAAATAATCTGACAGCATGTGGGAGCGACACACCCTGTTTTTGACTGATATAATGGAAATCATAAGCTTTTCACTGTTTATTCAACTTTGATCAGTGAACAAATAGGCTCCTCTCTGTTTTCCTCTTATATATTAGTTTAATAATGTGTAATGAAACATGTTTTTGTTTATTTAGCCGGTATTTAATATGGTTGGCACAATAAATAGTCAAAATATAACTGTGCTATTTTAACCCAGCGTATTACAAAAATAAATATTTAGCCATTCATGCACAGGCGTAACTTTCTGAAGGACAATAATTTCAATAGACTTTGGCTCTCAGCTACAGAAGAGGATTGGGGCCACGGAAAAAAAAAGTTAACTGATTTTTAAATTTCATTTCTGTATGATATGAGAAAAAAGTCAGAATTCTGACTCTAATCTCAGTATTCTGAATTTCATCTCAAAATGATGTCTTTAATCTCAGAATTCTGACTTTTTTTCCCGAGAATTCTGATTCAGAATTCAGACTTTAATCTTAGAATTCCGACTTTTTTCCTCAGAATTCTGACTTTAACCTCAAAATTCTGTCTTTACTCTCAGAATTCTGACTTTAATCTCAGAATTCTGACTTTTTTCCTGAGAATTCTGATTGTAATATCTGAATTCTGACTTTAACCTCAGAATTCAGACTTTAATCTTAGAATTCCGACTTTTTTCCTCAGAATTCTGACTTTAACCTCAGAATTCTGACTTTAATCTCAGAATTCTGACTTTTTTCCTGAGAATTCTGATTGTAATATCTGAATTCTGACTTTAACCTCAGAATTCAGACTTTAATCTTAGAATTCCGACTTTTTTCCTCAGAATTCTGACTTTAATCTCAGCATTCTGTCTTTAATCTCAGAATTCTGACTTTTTTCCTGAGAATTCTGATTGTAATATCTGAATTCTGACTTTAACCTCAGAATTCAGACTTTAATCTTAGAATTCCGACTTTTTTCCTCAGAATTCTGACTTTAATCTCAGCATTCTGTCTTTAATCTCAGAATTCTGAC
>NW_015150471.1:2119580-2133221 GCF_000732505.1 Cyprinodon variegatus
CCCAAACTCAACAAAAGTACCATCGACAAAATAGAAAGAGTGTTTTCAAGAGTTAAAGTGAGAAATCCCTAAATGGAAATTAATATCAAAACAGGGATTCTTAACCCCGGTCCTCAGGGCCCACTGGCCCTCTTGTTTTAAATGCGTCTCTACTCAGGTTATTATTTTAAATGATTGCATTTCCTCTGCGACAGCCTTCAAATGCTACAAAAGCCTGTTAATTACCTTTTCAAGCAGGTCAGGTGTGTGGAGGCAGGGAAACACCTAAAGCATGTAGGACAGTGGGCCCTGAGGGCCAGGGTTAAGAAACCAAAATGCTTTAATGAGTTAGAAAAACTTCTGGCTGAGTCTGGCCTTCTGAAGAGACCACAACAAACTGAGCCTAGAGTTTTCACTCACTGTACACTGATGGGTTACAGAAGGGGAATGATGAATGGGTTCGGACAGCTTTACCAAATGAGAACAAAGACTGGCTTTGCTTCAATAGAACAAAGGACATTTTCTGACAGAAAAGTTGATGTCTTCGAGCCACACACGCTCGTCCAAAATACCATTTGGATCCTCACAGCGTGGATGTGTTTGATTTCTTTGTGTAAAACTTATTTAAAGCACAGCTGGGATACAGTTCTGCTTTAAAAATATGGTAATCAGAAGCTTCAGGCTCTTTGTCTTCGCTTTGACGGCGCTATCTCATATATTCTCGGAATGCCAGCCATTACAGCATGGATGTCCACAGGTACAAGATAATATGTAAAAAATTATGGTGGCCCAGAAGTGCAAACTGCAACTACAAATCTAAAAGCACAATTACATTAAGGAAAACAAAACTACATAAAGCAAAGCGCAACTACATTAAGGAAAACACAATTACATTAACCTACCGGAAAAGGTAGGTACCAGTGGGAAATATGAGACATCGCTGATTGGGCGACAGGGCCGATTGACCCTTGAACCGGAAGGCATTCTGCTTGCTGCGGCTTTTGAAAACATGGATATTGTCGGCGCCCCAAACATAGCTGCCGTTATCCAGGAATATTTTGAATCGGGACATACGTACGAGGTGATACTGGATATGCTAGAGACTAATCACGAAATTTCAGTTAGTTTGCGCACACTTAAAAGAAGCTGGACTGTTCAGACGACGCAACTTCCGGTTCAAGCGTCAAAGGGTCAAACGGCGCCGTCGTCCAATCAGCGATGTCTCATGTTTCCCACTGGTACCTACCTTTTCCGGTAGGTTAATGTAATTGTGTTTTCCTTAATGTAGTTGCGCTTTGCTTTATGTAGTTTTGTTTTTCTTAATGTAGTTGTGCTTTGCATTATGTAGTTGCGATTTCCTTAATGTAGTTGCGCTTTTAGATTTGTAGTTGCAGTTTGCACTTCAGGGCCACCGTAGAAAATAGTGAGCTTCAGGCTTTTATCATGGCTGGGAACCAAGGAAATCAGGCTTCCTGACTTTTCCAGACTCAATGTTCTACAATTGCCAGTTCCTCACCTACACATTAGAATATAGAAAGGAAGGATCCAAGGAAGCAAGGAAAGTTACATTTGAAGAATGTCCAGAAAAAAAATTAAGCTCACACTTTTCCAGACTGTGTAAGAATCCTGCAAAGATGTCTGCCAACATCAGTTTTGCACATGTTTTCCCTCTCCTACAAAGCAGCCATCAAGCCGGGAATCTAAACCAGACCAGATACAACAACCGAAGACGGATGAACTGAAGAGAGTTCTCAGGGAGGACGGGGGGGCGTTGGAGGTTGGCGCTTCAACCAAAGTCAGTAAATCAAAGGACTAATGTGTAGCAGAGCTTGTCGTTGGAACATCACACACATGTGGGTAGAAAAGCAGCCTTTCTGAGGATCTCCGTTCATGTCAATTCTGGAGTACACGAACCACATGAAAGCCAAAAGTGGAACCTCTGTGTTGACAAGAGCTTAGCTTCACACCCCAGTAAAGTGGAAACACTGAATCGAAAAGGCTGCCTGTTAATTTGTGTGCACAGAACAGACCAATGTGTTGTAAACAAGAACAAAACAGATGAATTAGAGGAGTACATGAGACAAGAGGGTCATTCAGAGTTGAAGGGATGCTAGAGGGACTCGGATGAAAAGATAGCGAAAGCCTTGGGCTCCTTGAAGCACAACATCTGCAGACGAGCTTGATTTTACACAAACGAACAACCAGCAAAGGCAGGAGGAATATTTCTGCTTTAAAACACTGTTCCTTTTGTTTTTCAATCATTCTTGCCTTTAGGTGCATCCATAAACAGAGGGCACACTGTGCTTTCTGGGGTTTCCCATTTCTTTTTTTCCTGCAAGTAATGTGAACTACATACAAAGCAACCAGAAGTAGAGCTACCAGTTTTCCAGCAAAAAGCGGCTGATTCGGCTTGTGCCTCATGTACATCGAACCGAAAAATTTGAATAAAATAACAAGCGAAACAAGGAAACTTTCATAGAGATCATCCGATCTGACACACAGCTGGACCAGCTTCATGTTGAGTTGGGATCTGCATATTTAGATTTTATTTCTGAGAACTAAAAAATATATAAAATAACTGGTTTAAACTTATTTTATTGATTAAAATATAACAAATGGTGATGAAAAAAACAGAAGCCATTGATCTCTTGATTTACTGAAGGTAGGTCTGGGGGAATTATCAATTTCATGGATCATTCTAACTAAATGTTGGGTTGGGCAGATAGTCCATGTTTACATAATGTTAACTCAAGATCCTGAAACAGAGAGCTTTCTCAGTTATATGAGCAAATGACATAAATGTGGTCAAAAACAGAGTTTCTGCGATAAATAGGATCTTTAAAATTGAGCTTATTGGCCTAATTTCAGCATAAATTAGAAAACTGAGTGTAAAAAGCCGTGGTAAGGGAAGAACCCAGGGAGAGGGAGCCCATATATCAGTCAAAGGGAAGATAAGCTCCAAAAAATAAACGCTGGTGAGAACCCTGTGCTTATCACTGGTCTGAGAACCATTGGGGAATGTTGATCTTTGGTTGATTAATGCCTCCCTAATTAAAGGATGGGCTGTTCTAATCCATACATTCAGTTGTTTGCCAGAAGAGGATGATTTTTACCCCAATCATCACTAGCACAATAAGAAAAAGTCAATAATTCCAACAGTTTTCAATAACATAGAGTATCTCATCGCTTCAAAGCACCACTGTCAACAGTCTTTTGTTTAGAAGCTAGTACTCAATCAGAAAAAAGATGATTTTTTACAATTTTTAGGTGACACAACTGTAAACAGACGACAACATTTCCATAAAACAAAGGACTATCAGCCTTTAAAATTCAAATGGATGTTTTTGCCTTTGCTCCAGCGACATGAAGACCATAAGACCCATTAGAAGTTTTGAAGAGCTGCAAAAATTCAATAAAGTCTATAGCCCCATTTAGACTACCCTCTGAAACCGATCCTTGCCGAGTTCGGACCGAGCTTAGATCAGTTACCCGTGCCGAGCTTGCGTACGTCCGTTTACAAACCACGCTAGCACGGCTCCTCGCCTCCTAGTGGCGATCTATGGTACGGCCGCTCTAAAGAGGGAAACAAGAAAACATGGCGGCACCTGTAACATTCAGGAAGTTTGGTTATAATTGTGATATTTCGTTGTTCGAGCAGAATCAGGCAAAGAAGGTAGCCTTTGGTGAATTTACTTGACAGAGTCAGTTTTTGGGAAGTGGATACAAAAAAAAAACAATTGTCTAATCAGGGCTTACAGAGGCAGGAAACAACGACAGACTAGAGTCCTGCAATGGGTCGGGTACCCGCGGGACCTCGATGGGTCACCCGCTAAAATGCTCTTTTGCGGGTGAAAAATACATAAATAAAAATAAACGGGTCGGGGGTCGGGCGGATATTTTTTTAGTGCGGGCGGGTAGTTGGTGATTTTTTTTTTTTTATGCGTGTGTTGTATGGACATCAGAAATGTTATATTAATCAGGCACTGGGGTCACCCTTGTTGTAGCTTAAAGCCCTGCCGGCAGTGTGGGCTTCCCTCCAAAAAGGCCACAGTCAGTGCATAACGTCTGCTGCAGAGTTAGTGGTACTGTTCTGCAGCACAGCGTACTATAGCCTATTACTTGATGTGTTAACTTGTCGGGTTGCGGGTTAAATATCAACGGGTCGGGTCGGGTTCGGATTTGAATTGAAGATATCCGCGGGTTACAGGTCGGGTTGGGTAGTCATCCAAACGGGTTCGGGCGGGTGCGGGTTGGTAAAACTCGACCCGTGCAGGACTCTACGTCAGACGTTTAGGTTCATCACATTGCTAAGCAGAATCATCACTGGAAATCGTAGGGTAGGGAAGCTAATATTTTTATGATTTTCTGTAATTTCATGATTACGGAAGCTAACTATTAAGAAATGACGCGGTCTGCTCATGCGCACTTTGTTATCTGAGAACGGAGCAAGAACTGAACCGCGCCGAGCCCTACTGATGAACTAGTACCAGTTTAACGCGGTTCGGTTGTGTCTGGCACGGTCCGGTTCACTTTTGCGTGCCATTTACACTCAACAGTTATCTCGGTTCACGTGCTTGGACTGCTCTTGGCACGGTTACAAAAGGGTAGTATAAATGGGGCTAAATTCTTTAATAGTGCACTCCACAGATCCATAATTCATGGGAGAGTCGCAACAAACCTAAATTAAATAAATACTATCCCAACAGCAAGACAAGGTGATGTTGGCATCATGCTGTGGGATAATCCATCTTCAGCAGAGGCTGGCAAGCCAGCTAATGTTATATACAATAAAGCTTGGATTTATATAAGGAAATAAAAGAATTAATCAAAAAGTGACTGAAAACAAATCCACTATGGTTCTAGGCCTGCTCTGACTGGACCCCCTCTCTCAGCTATGAGAAAAAAAATACTAACCACTACATTCATACAGTTGACTGTATATTTTTCACTCTTTCATCATCAAAAAAACATAAATTGGTAAAAAAAAAAAATCTGTCAGATGGTTAACAGGAACCAACAGAATAAGAGTAAATGTAAAATTAAGTGCAATAATTTAATAGAGGAGGACCAGAAAAAAAAACACAAGGAGAGAGGGAAAAAAAGTCGGAAACCTTCAAGAGGGGAAGCAGTCGGTCTTAAACTTCGTTTTCCTGCAAACAAACGCTCTCTGGGGTCAAAATGTGGGGTGACGGAGCAAAGGGGGCCCCGGCTGCTGCTGTGGCAGCCTGCAGTTGATTTAGGATTTTTGAAAGCGGGCCAAAATTCCTGAAGGGATACTGTAAGCAAGGGGCAGGCCATAAAAACTGCCAGAAACAGAGCTATTAAAAACGCAGGAGGAGGAGGAGAAGACAGAGACAGGGATGTGGTGAATATTAAATATCTGCACGAATGTTTAAACGCAGACAAGCGAGATCTACAGAGTTAAAATGAAGCTCAGGGGATGAGGAAATTAGTTCCTAAACAGGAACACCGTGTGCAGGGAAGCCAGGCTGATTTAGTGGGTACAAATCTACAACTAACACATATAAAAGAACATCTTTACTATTAAATATTTCAAAAAAACAGGAGGAAAAAGGTAGAAAACATGCAAAGAGTTGCTTTTTATTTATGTTTTACACCAGGCAGACTGTAAAAGGAGCAGTAATTAACTATTTGAAGGTTACACTAAAACTAATTTCTTTTGTTCACATTGCAGAAGAGGCCTTTTTTGTTTTTTTAGAAACACCATTCCAGGCTGGTTATTCGTTCCTGGAAGCTCAGATAGGAAAACACTCAGCCCTCTAACATTTCCAAGGTTTGTGTTTAAAAAGAAAGAACACCTCTTTAGAACACCCAGAGTTCTGATTCGTTTCTTATCTCTTCTGCTCCTCTTTCAGGTTTGAACTTTAGGGTTCCCAGGATGTTTGGACAAGGCTGGCCCAGAGCATCACAGGTTCTTCACCATACTTAACAGAAGACAAGAGGGGCTAGTCCAAATACTCATCCTTTAAGCTTTTCCATCAAAGATTAAAAGCCAGTGATCTCACCACAGCACAATCCTCCTGAACAACTATTAGCCTTAAATGTGGTTGCCATGGGGACCAAATGAATCAAAAATACCACTCACGGCCGCAGCTCTCATTCAGAGAGCTTTGAAGATGTGGTAATCTCGCTCCTCGCTGCGCCTGGTGTTAAGATAAACTGGTTTCACATGTTTAAAACCGCCTCCTTATTTGCATCAATGCTAAGCAGCTCTCCTGTTCTGTGCAGAGAAATTCATCCACCTTTACGTTTAAATTTTCCTTTGTGATTAACTATGTGTGGAATAATGCTGCCACCACCATGTTTTACACTGAGGATGAGGAGTTCAGCATCATCTACTCTTGTTTTTAGAAATGTTTTCAAAGAAATGTCTCCCCCTTCTTTTTACGATTGGTCTGTGCATACATTGTCTTTTTGTTTTTGAATAAAGGTGCTTGCTATTTAAGAAATAGTTTTCTTTTTAACCTTTCCATTCATTTTAAGATTCAAGAGGCATTGTCTTACAGCAGCAGGGAGGTTTTCGGAAAGCTTGCCTAACACAGCCAGAAATATTGCAAAGCTCTTTTTGTTGACTTAACTGAAGTGTTTGATACGGTAGATCATTTTATCTTGATGAACTGGTTCTACAAGAAAGATCCATCATCCAGACCATGAACTGGTTCTCCAATTATTGAACTGGCAGAACTTGGTGTGTCCAAGCTTCTGCGGCTTGTTCCTCCCTCCTTCCCGTTTTAAAGGAAGTGCCACAGGGCTCCTTACTAGGGTCTTTGCTGTTCACCATTTCTTTTATCAATAATTTTGGCTTTTGCCATCTGCTTTTCACACGCCTCAATCTTGTCTATCTGGGCTTAAGCTGGATTTAAATACAGAAAATTCAAGGTTATGCTATTTTCAAATGATGAACACCTCATATCTCCATTCCAAGCTTGCAAACTGTTCAAGGTGATGCAAATGAAGTTATAATAAAGGTTCTACAAATACTTTGATTGAGGATCTATCCTTGAAACTTATGTAGACAATCTGGCTTTTAAGATAAAGCTGAAATTGTTATTCTTATTTTAGAAGTGTTTTAGTGTTTGTCACAGAAGTTCAGAGGGCATCATTTCCCCCCGCAGTGATTATGGAGGAGACAATCCACCATTTGAAAAAAACGACATGCTCTTTATATGCTATATCACAATGCTGATTCTTTACAGATTGCAGACTCGCTTGTTAGTCTTTATCTATAAATGTTTTCTTGCGCATATTCCTGTATATTTATGCTCAATTCTGGTTGTACCAGTTATACCTGTTCTCTCATGGCAAACATTTTGTCCAGGTCCCAAAGGTCGGAACTGAAATGGGTAAAAAGGCTTTTAAATGACTTTTCCCAGTAACCTGGAAGGACCAGGAAAGGGATTTAAAATGATCTGTTTTTGTATTGGTGCATTTCAAATCATTCCTAAAGAGCAGAGACATTAGATCATCTGTAACTGCTCTGTTGTTTAATTATGTGATGCTGCTCGATTGTGTGTTTTGTGTATCTTGTATATGCTGTATATTTTATCCTGTCGTCTTTGCCAGGTCACTCTTGAAAAAGAGGTTCGAATTGCAATGAGCTATTTTACCGGTTAAATAAAGGATACGTGCATTCCTGTTATTTTTAATAAATAAATAAATTACTATTTTTTTATATAAATAAGAAATTATATAGTTTTTGAATATAACTGAATATATCCAATAAAAAATAAAACTTATGTCTAAGCTTTAGTAGCATATTAATCAGGTGTGTCAATAATGGTGGGAATACGGAAGAGGATTAGGGCCACTGAAAAAAAAAAAGTTAACTGATTTTTAAATTTTATTTCAGTTTAACATAGGAAAAAAGTCAGAATTCTGACTTGAATCTCAGAATTTTGACTGAATTCTGACAATAAAAAAGGCCAGAATTCTGAGAAAAAAAGTCAGAATTCTGAGAAAAAAGTCAGAATTCTGAGAAAAAAAGTCAGAATTCTGAGAAAAAAAGTCAGAATTCTGAGAAAAAAGTCAGAATTCTGACTTTAATCTCAGAATTCTGACTTTTTTCCCCTACTATACTGAAATAAAATAAAAAATAAAAACTTTTTTTTTTTCAGTGGCCCTAATCCTCCTCCGTATGGGAAGGACTGTGAAAGCAATCATTTTATTATCCATTGCTGATTCATGATAAAAAGGTCAAACACTGAAAATAGGCAATGATAAGATTTCTCACCTTTAGTGCGTTAAAACGTTAATAATTAACTCAAGTTCAGTTTTCCAACCATCCAGCATGTATGCTGAAACATTAGTTTGAATTTATAAATTCCCTGCTAAGCATAAAATGACTGGGGAAAAACTTTGTATTACCTATAAATCATATTGAGCATCTTAAGCTGAGAGCATGCAACATGTTGCTCTTTATATGAAAAATTAAAAAAAAATTGGAATCAGGAGGTTAAACCACAAAGGAAACGTAAAATCTGCTTGGGCCAGAAAAGAAGAGAGATAGGTCTGTGGTAAAAAGTTAAGAGGATCATTCAGAGAGTCGCCCACTAAGCTCTGAGGTTTAATAGTTTGTGTTCAGGTTGTTCTAAAATCTCTAATTGTAAAGAGAGAGAGAGAGAGAGAGAGTTCACAAAGAGGCAGATGTGGTTTCGGTCTTCGCAAACGCCTTGAATGTGACCAGTTTAATCCTCTAATATGAAACATAAATCCATCAGGTCCTAAAGAGTTGAATAACACTAAACACATGCTCATAAATTTCAAAAGGGAACACAGGTCTTTAGTTAGACATCTACGTAATGCTTCTCAGGGTTGCCTTTATAGTCAGCCTGCCTGAACTTCCAGGTATCCCAGGGCTCCTGAGGGCTGAGTGTTCAAAAGAAAACCGGATTTGTGAGTCTGTCTCACGTTCAGCCCAGCGTTGTTTTTCTTTTATGTCCCTTTTATCAGCACCATCTATTTTTAGCGAGTTTACAGCCGCGCTGCAGCTTAGTACAGTATGTTCTATAGAATAGCAGCTCTCTTGTGACCACATCCCCAGACATGCTGCTGCAACCATCTCCTGCTGCTTTAAGACTGGCTGCAACAAGAGCTGGAATTCTTCTAGACAGGAGAAGGCCTCCTCGGTAAGGGGAGACGAGGAATCGGAGGGGTTCAGGCAGGGACGCACACTCTGTAACACCCGGAGACATGGACAGTCAGCAGTCACCACACTGGAAAAAATCGAAGTCTATATAAGTAATTTTTTTCTTAAAATAAGTGCATTTGCCCTTGGATTGAGGAGGTAAAAGAGACATTTTGCCAATGGAACAAGACAATTTACACTTAAAATAAGAAAACACAATTTTATTGTCTTATTTCAAGCGCATTTTATCTAATTATCTTATTTTAAGAGTAAAAATACTCATTAGATTGGCAAAGTACCTCATTTACCTTCTCAAATTAAGGGTAAATACACTTATTTAAGACATTTTTACTAATTTCTAGATTGTTTTTCCAGTGCAGATTACACGTTTAGAGGCAACAAAGTTTGCTTGTATGTTTGCTGTTGAAGGTGAGTATAATACAAAAACTATAAATCAGTTTAAGTAAAAAGCAAAATCAGCTTGTCAGGCTTTTTAAAGTTCAGTGATCTGGCTACTGGTGCACCCCAACTAAAACTACTAGGTCTTTAGGATCATTTGCATACAGAAAATCAGAGTATTTATTCAATTAAATTAATAGAATTAAAACAATTAAACGAACAATTTAAGCATTAGGACTGTAACATGTTCCAATCAGGAAAAAAAGGCTTAAGAGGAAGAAAATACCAGAGGATTTTTTTTGCCTAAATAAAAAAATATAAAACAAAACAGGCATTTAAAGGTTGAATTCACACAAACCGGACGCAGATAATAATACTACAAAATGCCAACTGTGTTACTTACTGAACTAATAAAAAAAGGATTATGTAATGCAAACATAATGTGTGTGGCTGCTGCATTTATTGAAGCTAAGCAGCGCCTTTGAATACGCATAATAGGAAGCTATGACACATTAGCTAAAGCTCTTTTTAATGATTTTACTCAGAATAAACTCCCACAACAAAAAAGGTAGATAGGAATTCTGATCGGGCAAAAAAGGATCTGCACATATGCACATAGCTGCAGGGGGAAAGTGTGTCAAACTGCATTGGCACAAGTTGAGATAAAATAACCTTGGCAGACTTGGATGGCAATCCAGGGAGGCGTGGCTTTAACAAAAGGCACGCGGGCAGTTTATGTAATCAAGGTAAAACCTCTGGCTGGCAGAGCTGAGAGAGATAAAGGAAACAAAACAGAAATAACCAGGAGGAATGAAGCAGCTACTAAGAGAAAAGCACTGTTATTTATACCTGAAAGCCTCGCCGCTGCTACGGTATCACTGATGATAAAACCTTTTGAGAATTTCATCAAACTTCATGTCTTTATTGATCTCTGCCAAGAGCTGAAGGGGGGAAAAACGCTCCGCAGTGGCTTCAGGTAGCCTTTGTATGCAAAACCCAGCCGGCTGTGCAGAAAAATGTGTCTTTAATGAGAAAGTGCAAACCATGGCTCACTGATCTGGAACTCGCCCTGAAAACAGAACAAAAGCTACGTGCTCGTACATTCCTGCGCCCATCCCCTGCCTACCTGCAGGAATGCCTAAGAGAAAACCCCCCCCAAGGTGCGTTACATGTTTGTGCACGCATTCACACGCATGCACACTGAAGGAGCAAAGAATCATTAATCCTATGGGCTTAATGTCTATAAAACCCAAACTCTATGCAGCATCTTTAGGCTCAATTTCATCACCTTCACTGGAGGCCTGTAAAGTTCACTGAGCTATGAGACACTGGATTCCTCTTGTTTTATCCGTTAGTACTGCCCACCATCTCCTACGATGTGCAAACCCCCCCTTCCCTGTTTCTATCATCACTGTGTCGTTGCTTTCCAGGTACAGCTGCCTGGATCTGTTCCACAAAATTTGGAAACGACAAATTTGTCGCCTTATTACTTGTTTTAAGCACAGTTAACTGCTCAGACTATTCATATAAAATTACACATACAATTAATTAAACCAGATAAACTAAAATGTTTTGAATTATACATTATAATGGTTCTATTTCGCTCATTTTTTATTATCCAGGACATTCTTCACATGACAGGATAGTAAAAGAGATTAACAAAGAGTTGTTACCTGTTCCTGTAATATTTGGCAGTTTTAAAGTAATTACCTGCTAAATCATCCGAGTAACATCTCGCACTAAAGGAGGGGAGTCCTAATAAAGATGTTTCAGTCTTTTCAGAGTTTATGCAACTTCCAAATTAAATTTAAGATATTTTCAAACCTCTCTAAGAACATTATTAGTTTAAAAATCTTACATAAGTTCTAAATTTCGACTTTGACTTTTCTTTTACCTATTAACTCAGTTAAATATGACTGTTTGTATTTATGCTGGTTATTAAACATCCCCTTGTTGAAGGACATAAAACACACTAAAGCAAATAAAACCTTGATTTTTCATTTTAAAAAAGTGGGAATATCCAACTTGGATCGATCCGAGGGCAGAATAATAAACTTTAAATATAAAAACAGATCCAAAACTGTTTTTATATTACTTATAAACCTTTACGTTAAGTCTGGAAAATATTCCTCTATACTCTTTAAACCTCCACAATATCTCAGAATTTCCAGAGATTTTTGGGCACTGAAAGATTAGAAATGTAGAGTTTTCAATGCAAAGAACAACTTGGCAAAGAAAGCAGATGTTAAGGGTAGTTTTAACACAGCTTGGTCATTCTTAGGTACAAAGATTTAATAAAAAAAATACCAAAATCCAACAATAAACTTTGGAGGACTTTTAGAAAACCTGGTGACTTCTGGATTTAGAACCGTTCTGGAGGTCAAAATACTACGGAAGAGGATTAGGGCCACTGAAAAAAAAAATATTTAACTGATTCTTTTTTATTTTATTTTTTTTATTTATCCTTTATTTAACCAGGTAATACCCATTGAGATTAAAAATCTCTTTTGCAAGGGAGACCTGGCCAAGATAGGCATCAAAATTACATCACATCATTACATGACTTTAATCTCAGAATTCTGAGATACTAAACTAAAATAAAATTTAAAAATCAGTTAACTTTCTTTTTTTTTTTTCAGTGGCCCTAATCCTCTTC
This sequence comes from Cyprinodon variegatus, assembly GCF_000732505.1. Taxonomy (NCBI): domain Eukaryota; kingdom Metazoa; phylum Chordata; class Actinopteri; order Cyprinodontiformes; family Cyprinodontidae; genus Cyprinodon; species Cyprinodon variegatus. The sequence continues at coordinate 2,131,760 of NW_015150471.1, forward strand.
CGTAAAATACCGATAAATAATTGGCAGTTTTAAACTTTTGCACACAACTGTAATACAGCCAGAATGTTCACTTGCTTGCTCCGCCCACTTTCAGCTCACTTAAGATTAAATGTACAGTACAGTGATATTTTTACACAGTCACAGGTCAGAGGTTAATCATGGAAACCTGCAGGATCAGCTTGTTTGTCCTTAGCTCAAGGCTAAAGCCTTTATGAGGTCCTCCCTCGCCGCACTCAGGCCCATTATCTACATAATTCCTTATATCTGAGAGAGACTGAGCAAACATCTCCAGGGTACGTTAGACATCGCCGTGGCCGAGCTCTTTGAACCTGCCCCCTGATGCATGAGTTCAAGTTTATCTTCCTGAACAGAGAAGTAGATAACATAATCAGGTAAAATGGTCCAAAAAGTAAAAGCTACAGATTCTCATTAAGCACAGGTGAATCCTTCAAATGAATTCTGATTCAGAATTTCAGATTCTGAATTGGCCTGAGAGGGTCTATCCATAATATTCACACAGATCCATCATCTGATATTGTTGGAAATGTCAGAGAAAGGTCCACCGCAGTCGATGGATGAAAGGAATGATTGAATAGAAGGAAGGAAAAAAGGAATAAAGGACAGAAGGAAAGGGCATTGGGCAGAAAAATGGATACAAACTGTTGGTGGAAGCATCATACTGTGTAGCGAATACTGTTCAGGAAGGACAGGAATTTTATGAATCTAATTATTCTCTTGGCAAAATGTTACATTGATAAATGTAAGTTTACACATTCCAAAATATCTTTTATTGCTTTAACAATGAGGTCAAGCAATATGTCAAGTATTCTCTTAATCAAAAGGCAACAAAAACTGTAAATGTGTGTAAACAATTTAATATCTTTTTATAAATTTGTACTTTCCCTGGCAAAATGTGATGATGTAGATCTTCTTTTATGTTTTATATTAAAACACCAGCATTTTTGGATACTGCACAGTGCATTATTTTCCCAATGGAGAGGAATATTCATGTAAACTGTGCAATTGTTGAATAAAAAAAAAATAAAAATAAAAAACTAAGGACAGGAATTTGCAAACAAAAAAAGTGCAACGTCTGAAAAACATCTGGTAGGATCTGCAGAAGACCTCAAACTGAGGTGATGAGTCACCTTGAATTACCAGTCAGAGTACATGAAATAGGTCAACAATTAAAGAATGCCGTTTCTGAAGGCATTTCTGCCAAATCTTTGATTTCATGTCGACACTAAAGAACTTTGTGATTTGGATCTCGTACAAAATATGTGAAACTGGAAGTGAAAATGGATCAGCTGATGATCCAATCTGATGCAACACAAAAGAAAAACAAGCAAAGGAAGCAAAAGTCAGTGATGATGTGCTGAGTCCATCTGTTATGCTATGTTGTAATCTATGTTTAATATCTTAAAAAAATGAACCGAAACAAATATAAATGCACTGCAAAAAC
>NW_015150471.1:2133984-2136965 GCF_000732505.1 Cyprinodon variegatus
TAACTAGCAACAACAAACAGCTTCTCGATCAACATAGTGTGTGGTTCTAGCGTCGCCATGGTAACCACTTCATTACCCCAACTGCTGCGCAAAGAGCTATTTCCGGGTCACGTAAACTTTACCGATTAAATATTAAAATCAAATTCTGCGTTGCTGTCCGTTTTTCCATTTCGCATTCTTGATCTGAGCTTAAAATTGATATATGAAAAACAAATCCTTTTTTCATTTTTGGTTTAACCATAAAGAACAAAAAACAAAATAACCAGTCAATTTTTTATTTTTTGTTTTTTGATTGGCAATTGAAAATAGAAAGAACGAATGATACACGGATTCATATGGGGGGCCCTCTTCATCTTCTGAAAACAGAAGAACTCACTCTTGGGGTTAAGTTTAATTTTTTTTTTTATTTTGTTGCTCTTCTTTTTCATGTTAACTATTTCATCATATTTCAGTAGTTTCAAAATGACAATATTAAAAAGAAAATTAGAAATGAATAAAAGAATAAAATAAGAATAAAAATGAGTTTTTATGGATGAGATTTACTGTAGGTGAACGCTGATCCCTCCAGTTCATAGGTCAGTATTGGTAGCCATTCATATGACTCGGTAGCCATTAAGTAGCCCTCAGCCTTAAAAAGGTTGGTGACCCCTGGTCTAGAAACATTAAAAACCCATGAGGAGAGGAAGACAATGAAAGAAATAGAAAACTACTGATATCTATCCGTCTGGGGAGGCTTAACAAAAAAATCCAATAATTTGTGACAATTAAAAAAAACATAACGAGAAAACCTAGAACAGATAGATCTAAAACTGCATTCCAAACATATGGGAGAGGTTGCAGGAGAACTTAGAAAAATACCTAAATTACTGACTAATTTCCCCTCAGGTAAGGAAAGAAGCCATTAATCAACACTATGTGTGAGATAAACCACTGCTGACACCAAAAACACCCCATAAAAGTCATGTTTGCCTAATTTAACACCCTGATTATCCCCAACTGTTTTGGTTTAATATTCTGTAGAATGACAAGAAGGTGAGTGTGAAGCAACAGTTAAGCACGGTGCTGTTAATGAGATGGCCTGGGACTCCTTTAGTGCTTTAGATCCAGATACATCTGCAGCTATGACATTTACTGTTAAGCTGAACATTCAGAGGAAAAAGTCCAGGCATCAGTTTGTAAATGTGAGAAAAAAGACATAAAATTCACATTACTTAGATTACCCAGTCAGTGACACATCATAACGAACTGAGGTTTCGATTGTCGTTACAGCTGACCTAAATTTCAAACAATCACACCTCTTTTAAATGTGAGCTTGAAATCTCAAACAAAAAAACCCACCTTGAGGACAGACGCTGACAAGATCGCACATGAATTCATGAAACAGCAGAGTGTGAAGACAGCTTAAGAAGCAGGAACATTCTGTACTTTGTTGAAAGGAGGCAGAAACCCACTTCCTTTCTGTGAATGACGAAGCTGTCCAAGAAACCACACCGTTTTACAACACAGGCCGTGCTTCAGCCCAACATTACGGCTGCACAACAAACTCTACCATTAAAAAAACCAAAGAGCATCTAATGTATCAACATATTAACAAAGAAAGACCAGAAATGACCTGGAACTGGTCCACCATCTTCTCTGAAATGTCACGCCGCAGCACCGTCCGACCAAATTCATCCAACCTTTATTGGCAAGGTAATCTAAATCAGTGTAACTCATTTCCGTCTAGACAACAGAGGCCTTCGTGACAGTTTATTTGGTTATTTTATTGATAATCGAGAAAAAGAAAGAACACTTAAATGTCAGATCCAGAGATGAAGACGGCATTCATAAAGATATATCCATCTGGCTGTTTTGGGGATCTGTTTAAATGTCATTGGGTCTCATGTCCTCCAGCAAAATCAGTCATACAGTTCCTCATCCGTCTTAGTGTTTCACCCTCACCCTGAAACCACAGGCTGCACCCAAAAAACGTGCGGCGAGATAAATAAACCAGGTGTCAAACTGGAAGAGGATAGAAGCAACTCAGTGCCTGGCTCTGAAGATGTTGTTCCTTTTACACGTTTAAACCATGCAGCTGTAGGATGGTCTGTAGGTCTAAACATGATTTTTGCATTCATCTGTGTGCAGGAACTTGTCTATGCATATTTGTCAATTGGATTACTTGGTGTATAGATTTGCAGCTATGAATGAGAACCATATGAACCAAGAGATTTTTTTCATAATTGAAATGACAGATGGGCAGCGACGCATGACCTTCTGACCAACCGAGGGTTTGCATTTGCTTCAAATCGTTTAGGGAATAAAAATTTTTCTAAAAAGAAATGAATGACATTTGTTTGGCAGCAGATGTCCAAATGTGAGCATAGTTTTTATTTCCAAATCGGTTGTTGCTCAGTTTCTCCTTGAGGGATTGAAGCATCATTATTGGTGGGGGTATCAACTCTACAGTCAGAAACAGTCAATCTGCACGCCCACAAGTGTCTGAATGAAATTAGGAAATCAAACATTTCAAAACAAGGGAAAGGGAACATATGTTTTTTTTTTTTCCCATAATTCATTGTTATACCTAGAGTATATTAATCTAACTGCTCCCCATCATCAGAACTGAATAACCCTCTTTGATAAGAGGCGAAACATCTAGAAAACTTCGCGTCCAGCGGCTAAACTGAATTTCAAGCAAGGAAAATGGAAGATTCTTTATGTATAAATATTTATTTAATTAATCAATTTACTTTAAAACCTAATTGTTAAGCTATCTTTCCATCAAGGAATATCAAAAATTTGGATAATTTGAAAAGTAGCTACACTAAGACGCTGATTTGCATACTATACTGATTGTTTGCATGTTTTTACCCCTGTTAATTTGAAATTTTTTTAATTCATTTAAAATATTTATGATTTATATTTTTTAGGGATGCACGATATTGGGATTTTGGCCGATATCCGATATGCCGATATTTTAAAACTCATGTAGCCGATAA
>NW_015150471.1:2138148-2140456 GCF_000732505.1 Cyprinodon variegatus
TAGAAGAAACAACTTTTGTTGATCAATCAGTGGAGAAGAGAAGTTATGGCGTCTAGGACATAAAAAATTAAACCAGACCTTCAGGTCTTCTCTAAACTAATCGTTAACGGTACAAGACTTTGCTTTTGTTTTCTTGTAATCTTCCATTTTTCAGACTTAAATGCTGCTGAAACTGTGTGACTGTTTGGAAGCTTGAAACACCAGTTTAAATGAACATGAGCATTCCTGATTCAAAGAGGCAAACTAAAGAGTATGTATCCATTTAACATCCACAGTTAATTTAAACTTGTGAGCCCAACTTTGCTTTTAAAATAAACTGCAATTCTACAACACACTGTATACTTAACTTAAAACTGAACTAAAATCTGTACAGGCAGACTTACTTACATTTTGCTGGCAAATTGTGGAGAAATAATCTGTTCCAGCTCACTAAAAAGGCTGGCGAAGAGAAAATTGGCTCTCCCGAAAATTAGCCGCTTTAAAAAAACAAGCATTGCTCCTCAGCATCACTCAGCAGCTGTCTAAATTGCGTGAGAGGGGGGGGATCCAGTGAATAAATCCAAGATTTAAATCCCTGAGAAAACAATCAAAAGGATCACATCAGTTTTAGCTGCCAGTCATTCTGGGAACCATTTTTCCTCCCAACACAGAATCCAAAGTTAATGAAGCAGCGTCCAAAGCAAAGACAAAGCATGAAGAAAATTCATTAGGTTGACGGTTTTAAAGGAAAATAGAGACCTTGCTGGTAGCATGTGGCCAGACGATGACAGAACTGAGCAGTTTAACACCTTTCGAGTCAACATTCATAGTAGGATGACTAAGTTCCAGGAGACTAACCACAGAAGAACCTGTTCCTTTCAGAGCATCTCAGAGCCCTGTCAGCACCCAACCATCGCCCCCTTCAACACCACCAAGAGGCTTAATTCAGACGACACTCATTAAAGAGCCAAAGTAAAGCTTTTACAGAGGTCGCTATGAATGCATTGCCTGAGGGAACAATGAAGTCCAGTCACAGCAAAAGGAAAGTACAATCTCTTTAACTTCTAGAGTGTTACATATCAGGAAGCAATAAAAAATCTAACAAGTGAAAAAAACTAATAATTCCTTCAATAGCAATGGAAAAACCATGTGTGAAACGACTAAATAAACCCAAGGATATATTAGATAGGTAGCAGTGGTGGGAAGTAACAAAGTACATTTACTAGATTACTGTACTTATAATAATTTAATACCTTTACTTTACTTTAGTAGTTATTTGTTACTTTTGGCTCAGGTTAGCTTCGTAATCCACTGTTGCTGTTTTTCTTCCTTGAAATGCAATTTCAACATGGCAGGTAGGAGCCTTTAGGACTGAATTTAAACACCAGTGTTTTAGAGATTTGCATGATATTCTACAAATGTGAAAAACTCAAGCTAGATATTATTTGTAGTTTATAATTTCATTAAGGCGTTAATTGTTGCCATGTGGCTGAGGTGTTCAGTAGGATTAGTTCTCATATAAGAGTTAGTTTCCTTGTGGCAATAAATTCAACCTTAAACCTCTATTCCATAATAAGAGTGTGAGTAGAATCAAGACTCTCTAGTTCTCTTTTTAGATTGTTTTTAAATAAGAAATAATTTTATAACAATTATTATACAATAATTTAACTATTGTGTCTCTGCTTCTGTCTCTATAGCCCCATTTACACTACCCTTTTGAAACCGTGCCGAGAACAGTCCGAGCACAGTAACCGAGATAACTGTTGAGTGTAAATGGCACACAAAACTCAACCGGAACGTGCCACACACAACCAAACTGCGCTATCCGAACTAGTACTAGTTCAAAATTAGGGTTCGGCTTCTCTGATAACAAAGAGCGTGTGAGCAGACCGCGTCATCTCCTATTAACAGTCAGCTTCCAGTAGTTGGCGGTAATGCACATCAGTAAGTTGCTTGCCAACAGTAACAAAACAGAAGAAAAAGAGCCGTAAACAACAATCAAAATCTTCTCAACACTACATTTTTTTAAATGGCTTTAAAAGAGCGTGTTGCAACCTGGGATGATGGCAAGACTGCGGCTCTTATTGCAATTTGGTAGAGGAAGCTATCCAGGTGTAGCCTGGGTGCCATTCCAAACTTAGTCCCGCCCACAACGTTTGAGGTCGGGAAGTTCGGTATGGCATTGCTCAACAGTAGCGCGAGTATGCTCGCACAATATCTGGCGGGCCAATCAAATTGTCAGGGTGTGCTTTATACGATGATGGACAGATGATCAACAGTAACGTAATCAACCACGTCACCAAAGCGCGCTTGGGTGACAACAACAATG
>NW_015150471.1:2141307-2155924 GCF_000732505.1 Cyprinodon variegatus
TTGAGTGCAGAGGCATTTTTTTTCCTTGTTCGTTCGAAACACGCCCCATAATCACAGCTCTATGGAGCAGTATCAGACTCATATTCTGACTAGAATTGAGTCGGACTACGTCAGGCTAATCCAGGTGATGTTGGACACAAAAAAACATAATCAAAGTTTCTTACTAGAGAGCAATAGCACTGTAGATCGTTCACTAGGATGCAAGGAAACGTGCTAGCGTGATGTGAATACAGTCGTAAGGAACCAAGCTCGGCAAGATTAACTGATCCAAACTTGGTCCGAACACAGATCGGTTTTTAAAGGGTAGCGTAAATGAGGCTTATGTCTGCCTCAGTCTCCTTGAACCCCAGTCGGCCTCGGCAGATGGCCGCTCACACTTAGCCTGATTCTGCTGGAGGTTTCTTCCTGTTAAAAGGGAGTTTTTCCTCTCCACTGTCGCTACAAGCATGCTTAGTGTGAGGGATTGTATTCGAGTCAATGAGTCAATGCAATCAGCTGGTTTTCCTTAGATAGAAAAATTTGAATCAATCTGACTTTATGATCTGGTTGAATTGTCTCCGTAAAGTAACCTGAGATGACATGTGTTGTGAAATTGCGCCATATAAATAAACTGACTTTAAACTGGATTAATCAAAATAGCTGTCCTTATTTTTTGTGCCTTTTTTATGCAAAATTTCTGATTTTTTCTAGCAGTGGTTAAATGCATTTATACATGCGGTGGTATACAGTTTTTTTTTTTTAAATATACAGACATGTACTGATATTATTGAATACTTAAGAATTTTTTAATCCATGTACTTTTGAATACTTGGAAAAATGAGTACTTCAGTACTTTAACTTGAGTAAATTATTGACTCCACTATGAGTAACTTTTACTCATAGTGGAGTAAAATTTGACTATGAGTATCAATACTTTCACTCAGGTACTACTGTTGAATTGTTGCACCACTGGTAGGTAATTCCCGATATGTTTGAAAGGGTAAATTAAGGAATAATATATCATGTAAACAGAGACCATACTTTTGTTTTACCACAACTGTACGTTGATTTTATAACAATCTTTTTTGTCTTTTGGCTGTTGTTTTTCAAGCATTTTTTTAACAAAATAGAAAGATAAATGAAGCTCTCAGAAATATAGCCCTGCAGCGGATTGAAAGTTTTTAATAAACATCTGCAAACAACAGATCTAACCTTTACATCAGTCCCCTTTGTTAAACTATCATTAAAACTCCCACCTTGCGTTGATTTATGTTCACTTCCATCAATCAGTTCAGCAGCAACTTTAGCCTTGATCATAATCCAAGACAATAAAAACACTTCTCACCTTGGCTGTCAACCGTATTCGCTCCAGAACCGTTCCTCTATATTTGAGCTGTCATTCCATCAAACGCCTCAGCGAAATCTGCAAAGAGAAAACAAACGGTCTGTTACAGCCAAATATCTGCATCATCTAAAGCAGAATAAGCAGTAGGAGAATTCATGGAGAGCGTTCGGCCCGGAGGCGCTCTGTGTTAAAGTAGTCTGCTAAATGCTGCAGATAGCCGCAGCGCTAACAAATCCAAGTGGCCATTGATGCATGCAGGTGCAGAGCCAGTGACAACTCAGGAGTTCATCACAGGAAAGAGGCGAAAAGGTTATTCTGTCAATGAAAACCGAGGGTAGATTTTCAAGTAAATGGCTTACAGCTAAAAAGGCTTAATTTTCTAATTGTTTAACCAAACAACACAGACTCAAGTTAATGTTGTGACTTTCATATGGTCATTGCTGCACACATGCCGTATATCTGGGAAGGAATTCCCTGCTCTGCAGAAAACGCTGTTGGTACAGTATTCCCTTAATCTGCCCTTCAGCCGTGTGTTCGGCCGTGTGACTCTGTAGGCAGCAGAGATAGTAAACGTTGGGGAAGCCGCCAAGCACTAAGATACAAATATAGATGCAGCCCTGCAGTGTTTGGCAGAGTTTTCATACCGCTTTTATTTCTCTTTTCTTACATGACAACCACGAACATCAACGTGTTTTAATAGGATTTTTAAATTATAGAGCAACGCAAAGTAGAACATCAAGGGGAGGCAGAAGTAATATAAAGAGGCAAATATAATCATTTATAAAAATCGTCATGACTTTTTTTTGCCAGTCATGACGATTTTTAAACTGCATCAGGGAGACGAAGGAACACAACAGATACATCAGCTGTGGGGAAGATTACAGAACGGTTGAGTTATGAAACAATATCCAAAGCTCTGAAGATCACAGAGCTCCACTCAGTCCTTTATCTGAATATGGAAAAGGGGGGGCATTCAGCTGGAAGCACACTATTTTATTTATTTATTTATTTCGAACAGACAGTAAAAACAATCAAGAAAGAAACAATTTGAATGAAACAAACTTAAGAATGAAAATATAAAACAAATTATTTTGCCCATGTGACATGCAAATTTTATATTTTCTGTTCGAAAAGGAGCAGGTAGAAGATACATCTTATAATGTCCTGCCCCTTTCCTACTTGTCAATTTATCATCAATTAACCGGGCACTAGGGCTTCAACTAATGATTATTTTGCGAATCGATTAATGTGTCGATTTTTTTTTTCTTCTGATTAATCAATTAATAATCAGATAGCAAAAGGTTCCTTATACAGGGTTCCTACAGCATAAGGCAAGTTAAATTCAAGACTTTTTAAGACTTTTTAATGCCACTTGAAATAAAAATTTAAGACCAAATTCACAAGAAACACAAGAAAAACCAGCTTGGGACCCAAAGGTTTATTTTAATATAAACCATTGCACCAATGTTTCAAAATTTTAAAAACTTTCCATATAGGAAGAAAGCTACAAATGACAGATATATTTTAACAATTATTTTACTGAATTCATAAACTTTGTTTTAGCAGGGAACAAAAAAAATCAGTTTTAAAGCCACAACATAACCAGTGCGAAGTCTTTTTTGCAGCTATGTTTATATTTGACGCTTTGTGTTTCGTGCTTTGCTTGTGCGACTCCACTGCCTTAATTCCCATCGTTCTGAGCTTGAATGACTTCTTGCACTAAATCCACTGAGCCTCATGTATGTTCCCTGGTTTTAGCCATGGAGAAAACTCTTGGCTGGAGACAATTTTGGTTACATTTACACTTGCTCATATTTTCCAGACAAAAAGTTAATGGTGCATCTCCCAAAATATCCCAGCCGCAACAACGCTTTTATTGGTTCCGCTATTGGGACGGAACCACTAATGGAGAGCCTTTTTTTTTTTTTTTTTATAAAAAAAATTATAAATTGCAAATTTAAAGTTTTATTTAAATTACAAAAATAAATCGTACTAAAAAAAATCCTATTTATGATGTTTGAAAAATTAAGACCTACGAAAGACTGATTTAAGACATTTTAATACCAATTAAGGCCTTAGTTTTATTTTGAAGAATTCAATGCCTTTAAGACTTTTTAAGGACCCGTGGGAAATCTGTTATAGTAGATTTGTAAGACATCAAACCAGGTGAAACTAAAACTTTTCCACTTGAGGAGTTCTTGATAGAGCATATTGACTGACAAAATATTTTTTTAATCTTAAATGAAAAATGTTTATATATTTTTTTACAATTTTGATATAATTCCTGCTCTAAGTGTGTCGCTCTGTCAACTAAAGGCATATTTTACGGTCTCTATCCTCCCGTTAACGATTAATCGATTACTAAATAAGTTGATTATTTCAATAATCAATTAATTGTAATTAATTGTCTCAACCCTAAAGCATTCCAAATGAATTTACTAACCAGGCACACAAGCAGGCAAGATAATGGTGGTAAATCTGGAGGAGCTGCACAGGTCCAAGGCTCAGGTGGATAAAACATGTCTACAAATTACAATTTTAGGTGAACTAAATGGACTTCAATGTGCAAATAAAATAAAGAAAAAAAAAAGCCTTTTAGATTTCCTATAAAACAGTACACCAAACAATATATTGCAGAAAAATCTAAAAAACAAACTTTTCAATTCGGTTTTAAACCACAATAGGCTCCTCCCATCTTTAATTCCAAAGGAAATCAAAACCAGTCCTGCTTAAAATGGTACACAAATGACAGGTTTTTTTATTTTGAATTGATTCTTCTCACTCACAAATTTTATTGTGTACCTCTGCACAATCACAGCATGCTCAGAACAGATGGCAGAAGTCTATTTTTTCAACCTATAAACATAACAGCCTTGATTTTGATGTACAACCATCTGACCAAATTACATTTGGCGTTCATTTGTTTTTACACTGAACAGGACGGATTCTGCCTCTTTGCTGTGAATCTCATAAATTGATCTGGCAGCGGGAAATTGAGTTACGTCTCACATCTGTTTTTGGTTGGGGGTTTTCAGGGCTACAATATCACATGTGTGCACAGAGTCAGATGAGCACATCAACAATTAGACACGTTTTAAGACGCTTCATGGGAGGATGCATAATTGCTCTGCAGAGGTTTTTTTTTTTTTGGTTTTTTTCTCTGTGGATAATCTTGAATATGGGAGTAACATGTTTTCACTTGCGTGAATAAACAACCGGAGATAGCAGAGGTCTGCAGCACTTCAGGCAGACATGGAAGTCATTTATTAGCCACAATGGTGTTGGAGACTCTTCTTATCGTGTGTGTCCCTGGCCTTTGTGTCCAAGCAGGCAATGCATTTAAATGGCTCACTCAGCTTGGATGTAACAGCTCTGACCTCAGCTTTCAGCTGTTTAACCTCTGATCCAAAACCAGCCAGCTGGGATATTTGCATTCAGTCCTAAATGAGGCCAGACAGGACAAAAGAAAAAAAAAATCTGTCCGGTGTCTCAGTTAGCCAATTCTTTTGGCTCTAATGCAGGCTTGTTAAAAGCACCTTCTTCATTTCATTGAATGCAAACAAAAGACATAAATAGTTATGGTCAAAAATTCATAAACAGATGTTCGAGCTGAAAGTATCTCCTCAGTTAAAGGAGACCCGGCTGTTTCCAAATCAGATGACATTTAGCCTGGCAGCACAGACACCTTTTTTTTCCAATGAATTCTCCTTCTGAACACAATCCTATCTTAGTGCGAAGAGATAAAGAAGTAATTCTTCTCGACAAACATGATATCCCGGAGCTTTATCAAAAGAAAGACGGGCTGGAATATGTGGCCTTCAGGACTTCTCACAAACATGTCGGAGCAGATGTGAGCTGCACCTCTTTTACACAAGAAACCAAGCGCCTCTGTTAAAGGATTTAGCTTTTTAAAAGGCATTAAGATAAAAAAAAAAAACTTACATTAATCTTTAAATAAAGAAACTGGAATCTCCTTCTTGTCTGTTGTCTTGTTCATCCAAAGTGAAAAGTCTTTTAAATATTAAAGCTATTAAGGTAACTGACCTTTCAGCTACTGTATGTGAAAACGGAATCTTAGGAATTACGCATCTTTAATTTTTTAAAAGAATGAGGCGTAAAAGGTTAATGTCGTCTTTAGATCCTTCACTTTAAAATCCATTCCTGTGGAATTGGTCAAAGGTGGGTTGTTATATTCTGGATCATTAAATCGAAGAGATAGAGTTTTAGTTCCCCATGTGACCTTCGTCTGCTTCTTGGAGTGGAGCTGCTCATTTGCTCTAATGTTGTAACCATCTACAACGAGTCAATGTGGTCACGCATCTTATTATCTGGCTAATCCATATGCTAAACCAGCTCCTGGCCACCCAGGAGAGAATACATGTGCAACCATACAGGTGGAGCTGACAGGACTGCTAAACCATCTTTAATGTGTGTTTTGTTTAGGTTAAAAACACACATATGCACTGATATAACAGCAGACATGAATAATGACTGGAAGAGCAAACATGATCATGGATGCACAATGACCTCAAGTCAACTTGTTTAAGTAGTGTCGAGTCTTTTTAGAGAAAACTTCCAGCTCAATAACACCGAACAAAGCGTCTAATGATCATGTATGTGATGCAGTCAGGTTTACTCTAACTGATACAGTTCCTTATTCCAGACTTTTTACAACTAGTTTCCAGAGTTTAGTCACTAAAATCCTGTTAAAATTATAAAATACCAAACTTGACTTTCTATTTATTGCACAGGAAGTAACCAAAAAGAAACAAAAGGGAGAAAGATGGACATTCTTAAAGAAACAAGGGAGACTGGGCAGGAAAAAATGTAGGAAGGAAGGAGAGAGGGAGTTGGGACACAGTAAAAGGGAAAGAAAAGTGGCACAGAAAGTTTGGAAAGGAAGGAACAAACAGTCAAATGAAGGAAGGAATTAAACGAGTGGGGAAAAGGGAAAGATGAAAGAGAGAAAACAGGGAGTAGAATAAAAAGGTAGGATATAATAAATGAGAAGAGAAAGGAAAGAAAGGGACTAAGAGAGGAAAAGGATGGAATGAATCAAGGAAGGAGGCAAGGAGGGAAAAAAACAACCAAGGACGGAACTAAGGAAGGAATCAAAGAAGGAAGGAGACAAGCATGCAAGGCACCAAGGAAAGAGACAAGGAAGTAAGAAGACAAGAATGGAAAGAACCAAGGAAGGAAGTAAGGAGACAAGGAAGGAAGAAACCAAAGAAGGAAGGAAGAAACCAAGGAAGGAAGGAAGGAAGGAAACAAGGAAGGAACTAAGGAAAGAACAAAAAAAAGGAAGGAGACAAGCATGCAAGGCACCAAGGAAAGAGACAAGGAAGGAAGGAGACAAGAATGGAAAGAACCAAGGAAGGAAGTTAGGAGACAAGGAAGGAAGAAACCAAAGAAGGAAGGAAGAAACCAAGGAAGGAGGGAAGGAAGGAAACAAGGAAGGAACTAAGGAAGGAACAAAAAAAGGAAGGAGACAAGCATGCAAGGCACCAAGAAAAGAGACAAGGAAGGAAGGAGACAAGAATGGAAAGAACCAATGAAGGAGACAAGGAAGGACAGAAGGAAGGAAGGAAGGAAAGAACCAAGGAGTGAGACAAGGAAGGAGACAAGGAAGGAAGAAACCAAGGAAGGGAGGAACCAAGGAATGAAGGAAGAAACCAAGGAAGGAGGGAAGGAATGAAGGAACCAAGAAAGGAACCAAAAAAGGAAGGAGGCAAGCATGCAAGGCACCAAGGAAAGAGAGAAGGAAGGAAGGAGACAATGAAGAAGACAAGAATGGAAAGAACCAATGAAGGAGACAAGGAAGGAAGGAAGGAAGAAACCAAGGAAGGGAGGAACCAATGAAGGAAGGAGAAACCAAGGAAGGAGGGAAGGAATGAAGGAACCAAAAAAGGAAGGAGACAAGCATGCAAGGCACCAAGGAAAGAGACAAGGAAGGAAGAATCCAATGAAGGGAGGAGGAAAGGAACTAAGAAGGGAAGGATATAGAAACATACATGTTCCATACTTTTATTTATTCAAAACAGAAGAATTTTAAAACATGTCAAACCTTCCCAGTTAGAAATGAGCAGGTTGTCTATTTCAGACATAAAGTCGTTTTTAAAGGTGGTGGTTTTAAAAGCCCTTAAACCTTTCCGCTGAACCTTTCCTGTGGTTTCAAGTTATTTTTAATGAGATGCCAGATACAGCGCAGAGGTTTCTCCTGTGGGAGAATGGGAAGCAGAGCAGCCCCCCCTTCGCTCCCCTCCCTTCTGCTAAGGGCTCGTAGTCCGCTGTGTACGATGGCCAGCTGAGGGCAAAGTCCAAAAATGTTCTGCCCTCATTAAAAAAGATTAGAAAAATACTTTTTAAATGAACTCTGGTTTGAGTTATCAAAACAACCTCTTATGTCTCTTTAGGAGAACTAGCTATTTAACGACGAGGCTCTTATATAAGTGATATTACTATTAGTAACATCACTTATTACCCTTCAAAGCCAATTTTTTTTTCCTAATTTTACCTTCTTTTAGGCTTTTTCTGACAAACTTTAAAGTATACATTTAATATATTTTCATATTAAGATGTTAGTCCTTTTCGGCACTCTTAGAACATAAGTACAACATTTTGCATTTTACTATTTCTACAAACGTCCAACAGATGGACATTTATATTTCCCATATTTATCCAGACCTGAAAAATAGGCTACTTCAATTTCCAGACTTTACCAGGAAGGCTGGGAACCCCAGGGTGCAGTCAGTAAAGCCAGAACAGATCCATGTTTTAATGAGTTTGTTCAGTCAGTTCGAGCCCTCGGCTTTGATGCATGCAGTCAAGCCGTTTACCACGGTCCAAGAGTGGATGAATTTCCCCATATAACGCCTAAAAAGGTTCCCATTTCCTTTCTAAAATCCTTAAGATCCACTTCACCAACATTGCATGCGTTGAGTTACAAAAAAGAAGCCAGAACTCATACAACCAGCATTTAGTGGTGCTGATTTGTGTCGTTGGGTCATGGATGCAAAAAACCAAACAAACTGTAAATGCTTTATACTACAAATAACAATTAGGCAATAATGACGTGGCTCAATATTGGGCAACAAATTTCATAGACAGAGTTCCTGAAATAAACAATGGAGTAATCTAAACACAAACATCCTTCAAAGCTGCCTCATATGGATTTACTGCACGACAAAGTCCAAGGGGACATGGGCTGCTTTGCCTACAACGACGACCTTCACAGACATGCTCTCCGTGCCGAAAGAAATTTTCAAAGAGGATATATCCAGGCTTTTGACACTTCACCAAACCGCCTTTGAAATCACATCCATATGTTTGCATATTATGCAAATCGCAGTGCAAAAGAGCTTGTTGTTGAGTCAACTCTAGATTCCAAAGTGAGGCATTTAACTGAAGTTTTTTCTAAGATCTTAACTTGGTTACAGATGAGTTCGACACGTCGCCAGTCGGCACTAATTCTAGCTCTAATCCATTTGTGTTTTTCTTCTCAGCTCCATGTAGACCAACTTATTTTCATATGGAATTAATCCCGAGAGCTTTACTTTTAAAACGGTGTGGTTGGCGTAGTTTAAAGGATTAGCTGTTGCGTGTGCCCTTGGTCACATACAAACACACTCGCTCGAGCTGTAGTCGAGCCAAGGTGGAGATTGATCAGCTGGGCCGAGTCCAAATTAAAGCCTGCCCTCTGCAGACATGCCAAGCATAATAATTTTCTCCTCCGCTTGCACTCCCCCCCCACCATATCAGCCAAAGTGAGAAAAACATCCACAATAAGAGGGCAGAGCCAGAAAAGGAAGGGAGAAAAATGACTGCAAAGAGTTCTTGTTTCAATGCTACTTGCAGAAAAAAAGGAAATGCATGCCTCTCAGATGTCTGACCCATTTTCTTCACAAACTTTTTCCCTTCAACTCTTCTCTAATTTCTTTCCCCAACTCTAATCTACAGTAAGGATGTTCTCAGACTCTAAAACTCAAGATGCACTCCTGCATTTCCCTCCAATGCAGTGCCACAGGAATTTAAATTTACAGAGTGAAGCTGCTAAACACCAGCATGCTAGCCAGAGAAGAATACACCACTAAATAGCAATAAGTGGAGCAAGGAAACACACCCTGCTGGGCTTCGGCTGCCAGCTGTTTTAAATTCTCTCTGGGCTTTTATGGGCCCTGTTCAAGCCAGACACATGCACTGTATGTGTGCATCTGCATGCTTAATGAGAAGGCCTTGCTCCAACAGAGACGGTGCAATAATCAATAATTTAAGTGCTGCAAAAGCACTGCTGCGAAATACTAATAGTAACATCACTCATTACACTTCAAAATGCATGCAGAAAGCAATAAAAAAATATGCTGGTTTCACTATATATTAAATTTCAAAACTTGATTTAGATGAGTAGGTTTAGGTCTTCGTATAGCTGGAGGCTAAACAGCTATGGCCACAGCGAGTATAATACCATCTTAGTTTAAACTTTGAACTTTTTATGAACGTTGCCATTCTGTGCAATAATGGGGAGGAAAATGTCTCTCACTGCAGAGCATTTCCACGTCACATACCTTTTTCACAAGGGGGTGGTGTGTGTTGTTGCTAAAGACACCGCGTATCACACCATGTTGATTACACCTTGAACCTCCAGAGAAATTGCTAGATTTTCCACAGAAGGAGAGCTACTGTAAGTCACACATCACTATACATGTCTGTTGCACTATGTTTGAACAGCTCTATTGTGCAATCTAAGTTTCTTTAGGGGATTAAGTTGCAAAATGTAAAGACATGTATGGGGAAAGAAACCTGTGACAGTAAATCCGTGAGGCAGACACCCTGTCTACTTTCCTTTATGCTAAAGCTTATAGGTGGAGTGGCTCAGGTTATCCTGAGCTATCTCTATAGTTAAGCTGCTATAGGTTTAGGCTGGTGGAGGACACAGCTACCACTCTTTATCCTTCTGCTTCATTCTACTTCTAATCTCTAATTCTGCTGTATTTCTACCTTTTTGTTCTCTCCGTTTTTCTGGTCATAATAGCTTTCTCTTGCCAGTTTCTGTTTGGCTTTGACACCATTCTGTAGGGAGGCAATTTATTCTTTTAATCATGATATAGCCAAGCTTATTTTTTTAGTGTTTAGTCCTCTTTCTCTAGAAATAGTTAAGAGCTCAGCTTTTACTGTGACTTCCTGTATGTGCTCTCTTTCATTGCTTTTGACATTTAAATGGGCTCAGAGCTAGACTGCTTAAGTGTTTCCTACCCAAACAGAGCCACCTGTAGATCAAGTTTATGTTACATTTTCTAACACAGAAAGTATTTATCATGTTTCCTTTGTCTGGTTCTGCCTCCTTGACCCAGATAGCCTTGACGGAGGGCTGCTAACATGGAGTCTAGCGCTGCTAAAAATTTCTTGCAGTTAAAAGAGTTATTTTCCTCCATTGTCGCTGCATGTATGCCTGGTGTGAGGGATTGTTGTAGAGCAGAGGTCACCAACATGGTGCCCTTAGAGTCTTCTGAAAATAGAACAACTCAACAGTGAGCTATGTTTGAAATTTCATTGTATTCTGTTGCTCTTCTTTTTTAATCAGTTATAGAACATTTCATCATTTAATCATATATGGCATTTAAGCATTTATAGAGATTTCAAAATGAAAATGTCTAAAAGAAAATTAGAAATGTAAAGATACGATAAATATATGTATATAATGTGTGAAGTTTGTAGGTAAAAATTGACTTTTGCCATTCATAGGTCAGTATTGGTAGCCCTTCCTGTGACTCAGCGCCCCTGAATTAGCCCTCAACTGTAAAAACGTTAGTGACCGCTGTTGTAGAGTGAACAACAAAATGCAAGCAAATATTTACCGTCGACACATGATCATCCAAGAGGAGCGAAACCTGCAAAGCCAATGACTGAATGCAATCACCTGGTTTCCTTTAATAGAAAACCTGAAAACCACCTGTCTGTATACTGTGATTACATTTTCTGCATAAAGTGACTTTATATAACAAACCTATTTTGTTTTTCTTACTAAGATTTTCATTTGTTTTTACTACCGATTGCATTATATTACTTATTTTATTTGTTTATTTGACAGGGACAGTACAATTAAACATTGCAACCAAACAGGTGGCCGATGTCCAAGTACATAAGGCTTGTAGCCATGGGCTAATTTGCAGTTTTCGTCCCTGGTTAGGCTTTTAAAAGGTATTAAGGGGGAGGGAGGTTAGTAACGACACACAGATGCATAAAAACAACAAAAACAAGAGAAGTTGAAACAAAAAAAACAAAAAAAAACAAAAATTATATTTTTATTGTAACGTGCAACACTTTCGAAACACTTCTGTTTCTAAAATGTGCTATTTAAATAAAGTGGATTTATTGAATGGTTTGCAAATGGTGTCTTCTATAAGGCATGACTCTGCAGCTCCTGCAGAATTTGGAGATATCCTCCCTGAATATTGCTCCCTTAAAATGACCTTTCAGTGTTTGTGGATGGGTCTGAACCTCTGTGACACTGGCTACGTTTTCAGAGGATGGATTGAACGATGCCTATGTTATAATGTAAGAGTTTTAAATTACAATTTTCTTTAAATTTCAATAAAAATTCAATTTTTCTGACTTCATCTTTCTTAATGTATAAACAACGTAAAAATAAATTTTACACCTTATGAAATCAATCTAAAAATGGACTTTGTAAATTCAGGATGACATATCAGCTCACGGTCCTTCACCAACCTCCAGCTGCATTATTTGCTCACATTTTTTATATTCACACATTTATTCAAATAAATACAACTATTGTGAGTTAACTGAACACTGCAGAAAAAGAAAAGCTTTAAAAATATTTTATAAATGAATGGGGACCCGCAAACAAAAGTGGTCCTTTTTATTGTGTTGTTCACAAACTCCATGTTCTGCAGGACTTACAAAGGTAAAACTACAATATGAGCTAGAAAAACATATACATGGTAAGAGAGAGAGTGTATCTTGGTTCACCTTCTAATAGGTAGGCTAAACACAAACACAAGCACAGGAAAGTCTAGGAGATCCAATGAACTGTGACCAGAGGTGGAAACAGTACTAAAAAATTGTAATTGAGTAAGTAAGGTATCTTTACTTTGCCTAAATTCTACTCAGAGTAAAAGTAAAATTACCCATCTCAAAAGTTACTCAAGTAAAAGTACAAAATTACTTCATTTAAAATGTAATTTGAGTAAAAGTTACTTAGTTACTTTGAGTTATTTAATGCAAAAGAAGGATGAGTCATGAATGGAATTGAGCACAAGGTGTTTCAATCGATTTCAGGGCGTATTTCAGTGGACATTCACATTTGCAAAAGATCAGCTGGGCTAAAGAACATGCTTCCTCATAGCACAAGGACAGTCAGAACCTGAACCATAAAGTGCAAACAATTTTCGATCCTACTGTCCAACAGACAACACCATGATAGGAATAAAGAGATTTAAACTACATTTTAAAGTTTTCAAAATGGACACAAAATTAAATTCCCAAGAGATGCCAGAAATCAAACTAAAACGCAACAGGATCCCACTGTTATTAACAAGCTCCTCATTTAATGATTTTAACTGACACTTGTTTTACTTTAATAGTGATTTTTAACTGACACTTGTTTTTACATCAATTGTTTATATGTTTGAATTGTGTATATAAAGTGCTGTTAAAAGTCAAAAGTCTTCTATTTTTTAATGGCGATTAAGTGTCGGTTCCCGTGACACAGGGCTTTAAATTTCCGGCCGTATTTAACTTTTTCACCATCAGTATTTATTTATTTTTTACTCCGTAACGTGAGGGGTGTTTTAAATGTAGCGAAGTAAAACTACTTAGGTTAAAATTTATTCGAGTAAAAGTAAAAATTACATATTTCAAAAACTACTCTGAAAATTACAAATTACTCATAAAAAGTACTCAATTACAGTAACGTGAGTAAATGTAATTCGTTACTTTCCACCCCTGACTGTGACCTATGTATTTTCACTGGAAATACTTCACATGACAACAGGAGAAGCAGGAGCGCCAGCGGTCGACATATTTGCTGTTGTCTGCTTGCAGCACGCTCCCTCTGCACTGTTATGTCTGCTGCATGGGCTCTGAGAAGGACAACACTTGTGGTATAAGGCAGCGGTCTGTCACTCTCGGGGCTCCAGCTGGACCTCAGCCAACCTGGACAGAGGTCATGGACACTGGCTCTAGAGTACAAACTCCAATTTGAGCCTATTCTCAAAAAACCGACGGGCACGTTCTCACCCTCATGGGTTACGCTGGGCAGTCATCCAGCAGAACACTCTGCGACAGCTCATTTTCACACCCCTGCCAGGTGCTGTGTGCCTGAATGTGTTTCTGATCAATCAGCTGCTGCTATGGAAGTTGGAAATGCATGCTCAGGATTAGACAAGGCCCAGTGTACGCTATGGTGATCTCTAACCTAGAAGAGTTTTGAGTTTCCATGGCAATAGGTGTGTTGCCTCATTGTATTTTAACAATGTAAACCTTGTCACGAGGCTGCGGTTCGCTGTCTTTTCTCCCAAGGAGACAAACGAAAGGATACTGCTTTCAACGCCAAGAGACACGTTGCATTGCAAGGTCAACATCCCATGCATCCAGTCTCTTCTACCAACTTATTTCAATTTTTAACCTTATACATATGAATTTAAAGATAAACTTTTCTTTTTTACATATGTGATTAGAACGAGAGATAATATTTCTCTGGTTTCAGCAACATTTCACAAGCTTCATGCTAAATTCCAAGTGGAATTTAAAATCCTTTTAAACCTTTAAAGCGCTTGAAGGTTTTAATTATTTAAGTTACTGTATGCTGCTTTGGACTTAAGGTTGAGCGAACGCCAACAAAATCTTCTTTTTGCTGAGAACGTTCGCACCATTCCTGTGTTTTCCTTTCACACAGAAAGTAACACATAAAAGCGCATGTGCTGCATGCACGTGTACTTTCCATTCCTGCTCTCACTGGTGTGAAAATTTTATACAAATAAAAGGCTAATAACACTCCTGGAAATCTGCAATATTCATTTCTATTTGAATTTTGTTTACATAACAAGTACACTAGGCGTAGTGTTTTTGAGCTCATATCGGTTTTCATTTCAAAGGGATTACTTTCCACTGCAGCCCACAATGTTATATACATAGCCGACAGGTCATATTTAGACCTGTGACACGGATCCTCTTCTTTCTATTGTCCTCAGCAGAACTAAAACATTGAAATAGCTTCGAACTGTTGCAAAGCTGAAAGAAATTCTCAATAAAATAATATTGATTGATGCTGATGAA
>NW_015150471.1:2158379-2159903 GCF_000732505.1 Cyprinodon variegatus
TGCATTCACAAACACCTTCCCAA
The DNA here is from genome assembly GCF_000732505.1 of Cyprinodon variegatus. NCBI lineage: Eukaryota > Metazoa > Chordata > Actinopteri > Cyprinodontiformes > Cyprinodontidae > Cyprinodon > Cyprinodon variegatus. The sequence goes on from NW_015150471.1 coordinate 2,158,403, forward strand.
TCTACAATGCTACTTGCTAGCATGTCGTTTTCTATCCTATTGCAAAGGTTTTGCATTCACCTCATCCTCTCCTAAAGAGCACAGCAGAGAAGTTACAATGCGATGCAATGCAGCACGGCTAAATGGTCCGTTTAGGTGATAATTTACAGAGTGTTTATAGTAACAAACAGCTCATAAAATTCATTCAGCATCAGTTTTTCCATTAAACACTGTAAATAATAATAGACCAGACTCTGGATAGACATCAGATTGAGAAATAGCCAATAATTTCAATTAGAAAAATAAATGTCTCTTAAACTATAGGCAAACTGCGAGTGCATTTATCAGATGCAGGTTATTTTAGATAATAATAGATATTTGCTGTGAAATCAATAGTAATTTCTGCATCTGAATGAGGACTACTTATGGATATAGTTAAGATAATAACTGCAAACTAACAAACACCAATTCCACCTCAAAGAAGAGAAGTATTTAATAATTCTGGTTTTAGTGTCGTCCAAAATGCTTTAAACCGCAAACAACCACCTCTAACAAGGGGATGCTCTAGTCATATGGAGCTGCAGGCACTATAAAACAGGGCCAATAATTATTCAGGCAAAGCATAAACACAGTTTGGGGGAGAAAAAGAGAGCTGCACATACACAGCCAACTGAAATGCTGAAAAGGAAAGAATGCTCCTCTGTGTTTATTTCTATCTATAGGCATGTCACCTGAAAGCAATGTGTGTTCGTGAAAGGGTAATAATCGGTCAAATGTAACATAACGTCAAAGCTAAGAATAGCTGCGTTCATGTGTTCATTTCTGGTGTGAAAAGCTGCTTCTACATCTGTGCATTCACCTTTGTCAATGAGCTTCTGTGCAAGCGCCGGTGCACACTTATCGCATGCTGAAAGCCTCCCCTTTGAATATTGGGTTTCTGTGCAGCCTGCATTCAAGATCAAACGCAGAAATAGAACGTACATACCCCCCACACACAAACACACACACACACGTTTCAACATATACTCTCCTCGACGCGACTGAGCAGAGGAGATTCGTGTCGACACATATAGGTTAGTGAGTGAAGAGGAGCAGCTTTAAAAGAAGCTGCATGAGGTTGGACTTTTCACCAGGGTTAGGCAACTGGCAACAGTTAAGACAACTCGTGTGAGGAATGTGCATGCCTGCCAGATCAGCAAGTCTCCAAAATTTTGTTGAAATACGTGCACATGTGGCGCGCACACTAACGCCTCGGAGAGCTTGACATTACCTTTGCATTCTGGACCTCCTACTGCGGTGCCCTGCAACCCACTATAAGCAAGCAAAAGGTACGGATAAAACCAGGTTCTATGTGTTTAGAGGAACCAATATTCCCCCTAAGATTCAGCTAGTGCTACATGATACTTTGAATTCCCTCAAGTTTATCCAGTATTCGTGGACACACAGGCAATTCCTAACATATGCAACATAGTTATATCTTTATAAACCTGTATACCTTTATAGGGCACCCAGTGAAATAATT
>NW_015150471.1:2161716-2170492 GCF_000732505.1 Cyprinodon variegatus
TTGAAAAGTTTAGTATCGTGACAACCCTACCTATTATTGCACAGATTTTATTTCAACCACACCCCTTGCAAGTAGTTTGGATAAGTTTTTAACTAGTTGACAAGTTCGTCATCAGTAGTGACGCCACAAAACAGATTTTTGCATAACAAAGCATCTGTTGAAAGAAAGAGCTAGGCAGTCCAGATTGAAGCCCCACAATCAAACAATCAATCGAGCAAAACTTTTTTTTTATATATATATAGCTTTTTATAACATTCTGTAAAATAAATCAACATTATAGAAATAGAATGAGAAAATTAAACAGGCAGAAAAATAAAATAGAAAATGCACACCCTGGACAGGTCACCAGTCCATCGCAGGACAACGCAGAGACAAAAAGGACAAACATTCAGCACACACTCACACCTAAGGGGAATTTAAAGAAGCCAATTAACTCAACTGTCATGTTTTTGTACGGTTGGAGAAAGCTGGAGTACCCAGAGAGAACCCACACATGCACAGGAAGAACATGCAAACTTCATACAAAGAGACTCTTCTTGCTGCAAGACAGCCGTGCTACCCACATTTCCACTGCGCAGCTCATGAAAAAGTGTCTCTGAATGTTAAAAGTCAATCTAGATGAAAAGTTTTTAAGCCTGGCGTCACAAAGTCACCAGTGATGCAAATGTCAGGAGGCAATTTGTTCCAGACTAAAAAGGCCTGATCAACTGTGTTTGAACTCATCACAGCAAGCTATGTATGATCTACAAGAAACATGCAATATAAGATCTGGTTTGATGAAAGAAGATAATCTATATGATCTACATGGAAAACTTTATGTGAAGGAAAACCAACACTTTGAAAATACCATGACAACACCCTTAGTGTGAAACATGACGTTGGCAGCATAGTGCTGTGGAGAAGCATTTGTCAGGCTAAGATGGAGGAGGGAATTTAAATTGTGTTTATCTAAAAGCATCTGAATAAGACCATTAACATCTGGGAAAAACAAACTGTGGACTACACAGCTTAAAGTCGGTCTAGGGACAAAAAAAAACAAAAAACATAATCATGCATAAAAAAAAAAAAAAAATGATGGCAGCTATTGCTGCTGGAAGTCGAAATATTGATTGATTGACTTTATTGGTTTCACACTGGGAAATTTACTCAAACTTTGTTTAAAAAAAAAAGTTTTAACCAAAGAATACATCAAAAAATATTAAAATATGAAAAGGCTGCACGCCTCGACAGATTAAAATCTAACAAGCAGCTGACCTTATTGAAAATGGCGAGGTGTTGGCCTAGTGGTTAGAGGTGTTTTTGCTCTAAGAAGGTTTCAAGGTTCACGGACTGCCACTCTGGGACCCTGAGAAAGACCCTTAACCCCACACTGCTCCGCAGACGCTGCACAGTGGCAGCCCACTGCTCCCCAAGTTGGATGGGTTAAATGCAGATGAGAATTTCTCCAGTTTGAGATTATTAAAGTTCAATTATTTATTTAATACAAAAAGATCTCCCACTTACGGTGGCCCTGAAGTGCAAACTGCAACTACAAATCTAAAAGCGCAACTACAAGGGTCAAACGGCGCCGTCGTCCAATCAGCGATGTCTCATGTTTCCCACTGGTACCTACCTTTTCCGGTAGGTTAATGTAGTTTTGTTTTCCTTAATGTAGTTGCGCTTTCCTTTATGTAGTTGCGATTTGCTTTATGTAGTTGCGCTTTTAGATTTGTAGTTGCAGTTTGCACTTCAGGGCCACCGTACCCACTTCATCTGGAACTAATATATCAGTTTTTATCGATACGCTGTTCTGGTGCTACATTCTATAAAGCTTATCTATATTTAGACGCATGGGACTGTGACGCGCTGCTCTTGTTTGCCAAGCAACATGCTGACACTCGGGAAATAAGGGACTCTGCATCACAGCAGACCTATCCTACCCTCTTATATGTGGATCTAGAAAACTTGGTTCCTGGTGTTTGGAGCTTTTTTTTTAAATAATTGCTTTTTCCTTAACAGCACCTGCATATAAAGTCCCCCAAAGTCACGATGCTTTCACAATAAGCTTCCCTTTCCTGCGCTTAAAGGATTCAGATTTTTCCTTCAGAGATTCTCTAAATCAGGGAATACAGGAACATTATGATAATGAAGATAAAACATTAGATAACCATGTCTGTGTCTTGACAAGTTTAAAAAAATACTATCAAACTCCACCCCTTAGACACAACTAGCTTTGTGGTTTAGAGTGGGAGTAATTTATCATCAGCACATCAGCAACTACTAAAGATTTATTTTATTATTTACTCAGCTTGTCTGAATCCTAGTTGCAAAAGTCAACTGATGAGATTTATAGCATTTATACAATGTACTTTATCACAATAAACTACACAACAAAGCGTGTTCCCTTAAACCATTATGTGGTGCGACAGTTTACAGATGTAACAGCGAGATTAGAAATGAAGGTAGATTAACCACAGGCATTCCTTTAATAAACCCATGAATAGGTTGGCTGCCGTTATTAACTCTCCTTCCTGCAGCCGGCAGCTCACCCACCTGCCGTTTTAACTTAATAACAAATAAATTTCCCATCATTATTCTCCACCGCAAGCCGTCTGAATAAATTCTGCACTCGGAGGTACACTCCCGGACACCTTGGAGTTGGTAATTTCATTAACAAATGTAATTTTCTGCGCTCAGCTTGTGTCCGACTTCATTTTCTGTCAAACTCAAATTGCTGTAAATAATCAGAGGGAGTGAAATAATCAGCATGGGGGCACGTGCCTTCGTCCGAAAGGTTTGGAAATATGATGTCAGGTGGAGGGGGGGGTTTCCTCAAACAAAAAAACGCTTAGTGTGAACTAACAGAGAGGCCCGGGTCGCCGTCGAGTCATGCTTCAAGGCAGCCCAGCTAAACTCAGCTGATCTTTGACCTCCATGGTAGACATAACATCAACCAGCCTCTAATTCCTCAATCGGGGAAACATTTTGCATGCATGTAATTCAGAAAGAGAAATGGCTTGGATTGGGGAATCAAAAAAATGTAATTAATTTAAAAAAAACAGATCTGCAGCAAGGGCAAAATGAAAACAGCTATATACGACTCCTGACCTGCTACTAGAAGTCAATTATTTTATTCATTACAACAAACAAACTGGTAGTAAGGGCAAGAAAAGGGATTTTTACCAAATTTGGACTGAAACTATTCATTGTAATTAATCGTTAGCTGGATATAGAGCCTCTAAAATATGCCTTAGATGACAGAGGGACCCACTTAGAGTATTAATTACCAAGATTGTTAAAAATATATGAAACATTTTGCATTTAAGATGAAAAAAATTTTTAAATCTATATATTTTTGTCTGTCAGGATGTTATATCCAGAACTACTCAAGTGGAAAAGTTTGATTTTCAACTAAATAACCTTTAGATATCCGATTATTAATTGATTAATCAAAAAAATAATCAATAGATTAATCGATTTGCAAAATAATTGTCAGTTGCAGCCCTATACACAATACTCAATTCAATTCAGCTTTTTTCTATAGCGCCAATTCACAACACATGTTCATCTCAAGTCACTTTACAGTTCACCAGGTCATACAGTCAAATTGATTCAAAGTTTTCTATCTAAGGAAAACCAGCTGATTACATCGACTCATTGACTCAAATGCAATCCCTCAAACTAAGCATGCTTGTAGCGACAGTGGAGAGGAAAAACTCCCTTTCAACAGGAAGAAACCTCCAGCTGAACCAGGCTCAGGGTGAGCGGCCATCTGCTGAGGCCGACTGGGGTTCAAGGAGACAGAAGCAGAGACACAAAAAGCAGCTGGAAAAGGCGGCCCGGTACAGGAAACACACAGCCAGGCAGTCACAGTCAGAGAAACAGGACTACACTGAAAAACAGGCCGATCTCAAACATGTATACGTCAACAACATATTTATTTCTTCTTAAGTAATAAAAACAACTACATTCAAAATGTGTGCGGTACTGCCTGTAAACATTGTTTACAAGATAAAACAATGTTCAACAAGATAGCACATAATTTAGAAAAAAAACATATCCTGCATCCAATTTGCTTCTTTATAAAACTAATCACATATCTCTTTCTGCCTGGAAAATAAAACCTATTCCAACTTTATATTGTTAAATTGATTTGTTCCCACAGGAGCCTTCCAGCAGATCCAATCATTATTTATACTACGAGCAGAGGCAATGTCACCTGGTGTGTGGAGGTTATTACTATCACACAGCTCTGCACTTAAACAGCATCTCACTCTAAATTCTGAAACAGTGAGCCTGATTGCAAATGTATCGGATATTAGAATGTCTGCAGCTCGGTTAAATTCAAGCAGTTTGTAGGAATGCAAGGATTAAATGGTAAGTGAGGATTTATTGAGCACAAGTGTTTGCGTCAGTGGAATCTGATTCATTTTCATGAAACAAAAATGTTCATGAATGACCTGCTTGACTCTTCTTCATTATGTGAGAGGGCCGTCTCTAAATATTTAGGAGGAGAGCGTTCGTTTGTCTGGATTAGCCATGACTTGATGCACTGCAAAAACGATCTAGAAATAAGTAAAAATGTCTTAAATTAAGTGTCTTTACCCTTAATTTGAGCAGGTAAATAAGATGATTTGCCAATGAAATTAGTATCTTTACTCTTAAAATAAGATGATTAGATAATATGAACTTGAAATAGGACAATGCAATAGTTTTTTCTTATTTCAAATGTAAATTGTCTTGTTCCATTGGAAAAGAGTCTGACTTTCGTCCTCAATTCGAGAAAAAATTTACCTTTTTTAAGAAAAAATTGCTTACTTAGATTTCCATTTTTTGCAGTGTGCTCCTAAAACTTTGAAGTGCACTGCAAAAACGATCTCAAAATGAGTAAAAATGTCTTAAATTAAGAGTATTTACCCTTAATTTGAGCAGGTAAATAACATGGTTTGCCAATGGAATGAGTATATTTACTCTTAAAATAAGGTATCTAGATATTATGCACTTGAAATAAGACAATGCAATTGTTTTTTCTTATTTTAAGTGTAAATTGTCTTGTTCCGTTGGCAAAGTGTCTCACTTAAATACTTAATTCAAGAAAAAATTAACTTATTTTAAGAAAAAATGGCTTATTTAGATTGAATTTTTTTGCAGTGTAAGAGATTTTTCATTTCCAGTGAAACTCATTGAACTGGATTATCATAAAAGCTTTTTTTATGTATAAATTAGCTTATTGTTTCTTAAATTGGTTCTAAATCCTCTTTCAACTGGTGTTCCTATTTTTTGCAGGAACACCAGTTGAAAGCGGATTTAGAACCATCACTTTAGGATATATAAAAATCTGCATTTTTTAATTTTCTTCAACTTTAAAATTTAAACAGTGCTAAAAAATATTTCCTGCCTTTATCTCATATGGTGTCATCCAGGAAAAGACCAGTGTGCAATATTAACAGGAACAAAGCCTATATAAGGCTTAAGTTAATATCTATCCCAGAAAACCTCTGAAGAACAGCTTCCTCCCCTCCTTGGCAAAAGCTGCTTGCTTCCAATCCCGCCGATAAATACAGGCACCTAGTACAATGAATGGGTTAAAACCCCAACCAGTGCATAATAATAACAATAATCACCTATAGTGTTTCAAACCAACTGGGCAGTGGGACAGGACCATTCAACCCATTTCAAGAGTGACAGATTATAAAGTCTGGGGGGAAAAAAAGCGATGGCTTTTCTTCTCCACAGGCGACACAATTCAGCTTTGGATTCAGGGGATGGAGGGAATGTGAGCAACAGTAGCTTTAGAAGGAAATCGAATCCCCTTTTCTTTTTCAAAAGGAGAATAATCCGGGTTAGACTCTATTCAACTGTAAAACACATCATCATTAAACTCCAACAGGATAAGACCCTCCAACTTTCACTTTGACTTGCAGGGTGATAACAGCTCAAGTGCAATATTCCATCCATCCATCCATCCATCCATCCATCCATCCATCCATCCATCCATCTTCCTCCGCTTATCTGGATTCGGGTCGCGGGGGCTTGTATCCGCATGACCCAGAGTTCATGACCATAGATGAGGGTAGGAACGTAGATCGACCGGTAAATCGAGAGCTTCGCTTTCTGACTCAGCTCTCTTTTCACCACGACGGACCGGTACAGCGCCCTCTTCACGGCAGACGCTGCACCAATCCGCCTGTCGATCTCCCGCTCCCTTCTTCCCTCATTCGTGAACAAGATCCCGAGATACTTAAACTCCTCCACTTGGGGCAGGACACCCCCCCTGACCCGTGCAATATTTATATTTAATATTTACATTTTATTGAATCAAAATCTTTTTATTAGGAAGGTAGAATTGTTTTTCAGAGTAATACATTTTCTCTGAATACCTCTGATAGTTTTAATCTCCATTCAAAAGGAAATAAAAGTGTTTCACATATTTCAGAATATCTTTTTTAATATATATTTTTTTTTTTTTCCAGTAACCTAACACATTCCTCCTTTGTTACTTTTTTAAAAGAATAACATGAGAAAATATATATTTTTTAATTCAATCAGAGATCAGTCTAATAAAATATAATGCATCCTTCTTTTTCTCTTTTGATGCAGCATATGGTTGGGTGATGCAGCGGCACAGCCATATGGAGATATTATTCCTACATGCAGTTGCTGGTTAAAATCCTGGCCTGGTGACCTAACTTGAGGTTATAAAAAGGCTGCAACCCCTTTTTGTTAAACTAGTAGGTTTTAATCATGCAAAAATATATAATCCCGAAAATCTTTTAAACCTTTAATCTGACGTACATCCTTCAAAAAAAAACAGCTAAAAGAAACAACCAAATGTTATACAGTAACATACAACACTTTATTTAGCCCTGCTTTTGAACATTGTTTCATGACCAAGTTGTGGTCTGATTGCTACTTCCACCAGGATATTACATCATCGTCTCACAAAGCCCAGATCATCTTAATCTGTGTTTTTGAACACAGCGGTGACTAAACTGTTCTTGCCTCGACCGTCTCTTGATCTTTAACCGACGGTTTGAGGATGTGTTTCAATGCCAGTTTGACAAGACATCGGCTGTCCAATCACGTTGCGTTAAAACCAGACAAAATGTTTGAGGAATGTTGACGAATCGATACCAGGAAGTTGGACTTTACTCAACGATAATACGACTGCTTAAAGGAGCAGTACAGTAGAATGAAGTTATTTCAGCTCTCTACCTACAGGTTTGTTTATCCGTTTGGTAAGAAAGAGAAATAAAACACACCAAAGGTGAAAGATTTTGAAAATCCAAGGCTCTCATAAACTTTCTTGAATCTACTTTGTTTGACAGGGATTAATCTACAGCCGAGTCTAAACAAATCTGCCATTGGCTTTTGTTTTCTGAAAAAGTTCATCACGGCCAATCCAAACTTTCACCACTATCAGACAGGAAGTGAGATCATATCGCCGCCATGCTTTGATGTTTAACAGCCAGACTTGGCTCATTGACGCAAAGCGGCATTTTATGGGAATACAGCGGCATAAAACTGTAGCATCTGCTCACTAAGGCGGATGCTTCATTAATATAAATATATATCTTTTCTCTCTTGTTTTTTTATGGTTTACACAGATACAGCCGTTTGCAGGAACTTTGATTATCAACTGATTATCTTCAGCTCAGGAGATGAACACAAACTGAAAATGTTACCGGCACTTCAATAATCAAACCTCCGCTAAGGGAGAAGGTTTGTATACAGTAACACCTCTGTTTATAAAAGATGGCAAATTAGTCGATTTATTGCGTTGGGAGTTCATTCTTAAAAACCATATCTGCAAATGAAGCAGTTACTTGGTTCCTGCTCCGCTTTCATTTACTGAAATGGTCCTTAAAGGCACAGGGCGAGGGCAGTCCCGTTCCAGAGAAAATGTCATTCTGGCAAAAGGAGACCCCCGCCTCCCAGTGCCAATAACTCCCATTGATAGGAAGCCAGTTAGTGAGTGGCCCCAGTGGTGTCAGAGCAGAGCCAAGCTGACTCCTGCTAATAGGAGAAAAAGGCGGCTGTATAAAAACCTGCCTTGCAACACTTTCTGGTCCATAAAGGTAGTTTATCATTTACGTTGGCTTATATGAGCATTTTGACAGCAGATAAGCAAAGACAGATAAGACAGGGGAGGCCTGTGGTAACCATCTGCGTAGAAACCGCTGCTTAACAGATGCAACTGAAAAAAAAAAAACTGTAACAGAAGAAAATAAAATGAGAGGAAAGAAGGGAGGTGCCAAAAAGAAAACAAATAAACCGCAAACACTGTGCTTACTGCCTTCCTGAGATCTGATGTAATGCTTCTCAAAAGTGTGTTTGTGTGCCAGACGACTGATATTACAACACCTCAAAGACCCCCCCCTCGCTGTCTGAGTGAAGGCCGAAGCAGAAGCAGACCCCGCTGATAAACTCTTGTCATGTTCTCCATGATGGCATGCTTATCAGGGGTGACACCACTCTGACGCTCCGCCGAGTGCAATAAAAACGGCAACAACGTCACACAGGGGGGAGTTCGTTGGATTCATTTCACTTAATGAAGTTTGACTTGCAAATATTTGGTGCCAATTCTTACAGAAGGAAAAAGCTTAGAATTTCCTTTCTTACAAGGAAGCCACTGAACACATCATGCCTTTCATTATAAGTCATACAAGCTGTTACATTTTCTACCGTTTAAAAAAAAAAAAAAAATCCAAAATTATTTCCTCCACTAAGAAAGACGACAGATATTTTTTGCCTTAGTGAAGCTAACAAATAATCAACGTTTTTACTAGGGATGCAC
>NW_015150471.1:2171802-2187263 GCF_000732505.1 Cyprinodon variegatus
GAGCAAATGCACTTATTTTAAGAAAAAAACGACTTGTCTACATTTAGTTTTTTTTCCAGTGAAGGAAAGTGAAACCCATTACACAAAATGTTCTTAATATAACAGAAAAAGACATATTACAACAATAAGCTTGGCAGATGGAGACGGCTTTTATGTTTTAATGTACTACAGAGAGCCAAGTTTTCACATTTCAACGAGAGCAACCAGAAGTCTCCATTCAGAAAGTCTCTTTGAATCCTGGATCACACTGAAAACAGGGAGCTATATCAAAGTTAACATTAACTTCATTGAAATAAAGTTCAAAATAATCTAACAGCATATCAGAGCAATATATCCTGTCTTTTAATAATATATTTACCTTTCTTTAAATTGGAAATCCTGAGTGTATCACATGTTTAATTCATCCTTCTTTGTTCAGTGATCTAATAGGTTCTTGTTTTTTTTTTTTATCTTATTAATAGGTTTACTAATGCTTAAGCAAAAAGTGTATATTCAGTCAATAATTAACACAGTGGGTGTAATAAATGGTTAAAATAAAATCACATAATGAAAAATAAACTTAAGCTTAATTGTCAATTAATGTAAAAATTAACACTTATGACTGCTGACAGTAACTATATATATTTTTTTATCAATTTGGAACAAAATAGTATATCTTAATAGTTCCTGCTCTCAGTTTTTGACAGTTTAATTGTGAAAACATCTATTTATTGTCTCTTCAATTCACTGAATTCTATTTAAACAAAGACAAAATGTAGTTTACGTTTTTTGTTGCTTTTTTTAAAGAAGACCTGAAATATTTCCCTTCCTCATCATTTAGAATTTATTCTAACTCCTCAAGAATGGGGCTCTCCTTGCTGTTTGGGTGCTTTTCTTCTGCCCCTTAGTGTTTTATAAATAGGTTTTGATCAGACAATCTGAATAACCAGCTTCTATATTACAAGCCTTTATCAGCTTAGCCTTATTGCAGAGGGGCTCAGAGACTGTCAGCTCACTGCTACGTCAGCAGTTTTCCCCCATAATTGTTTGCCCCAAAACTAGGGATGTCAAAAGCCTCTGAAAACTATCAATACAAAAATACAGTTTAGATCAAACACAAGTCCAATATTGATACTAAAAAGTTAATATCTGTAGTGTTGATTTTAGTTTTCAAGGTTATTTATTTTACGCATTTACTTAACTAGCATCTGCAACATTGAGAAATAATGTTCCATGGTGAGATTTAAAAAGGTTGATAATTTTTTATGCCTTAAGTTATGTCATTTTTTTAGAAAATGGTATCGAGTGTTGAATATTTTTCTGGATATCGATATTTTCTTTGAAATTTCTAGGCACTTTCCCTTCACTAGAAAAAATCGACATCTAGATAAGTCATTTTTTCTTAAAATAAGTGCATTTGTTCTTGGATTGAAGGGGTAAAAGATGCCAATGCCAATGGAACAAGATAATTTTGACTTATAATAAGAAAACAAAATTGCTTTGTCTTATTTCAAGTGCATAATATCTAATTATCTTATTTTAAGCATAAAAATACTCATTCAATTGGCAAACAACCTCATTTACCTACTCAAATCAAGGGTAAAAACACTTAATTTAAGAAATTTGTACTTATTTCTAGATTGTTTTTCACAGTGTTTAAATGCCCCATTCATTCTTCCAGCGCTAATACTGACACAGCTCAATTTCTCACCCACTATCCCCTGCAGCTTCTATCGTGCCCATGACAGGACCCATCCCGGAATACTCTGGATCTGATCAGAGCAGGTTTATAGTTCACCGTTTCACTTCTACAATCATCCCAGGAAAAAAATAGGAGTAAACATTAAGCTCTTGTATATTTTCCGACACTGGATTTCCCAGCATGCCGCCTGCCTCTCCAAGCAGCTTCAACATGACATCAGAAACAGAGCAGGACGTCAGCTGAGCAGCCGGAGTTACATAAGAGGACGCTCCACTGATCTAAGCGTTCAACGCTGACACCCAGTTATAGGATGGAGGACGATAGAAAAGGAGAAAAACAGCAAATGAGGCCAGACTATAAGGCAGACGGAAAGGTCACAGAGAGAGAGAGAGCAACTCTGGGGTGCTGCACACTAGGAGGGAGCAAAGAGGGTCAGCCTTATCGCACACAAGAAGCCAGGAAAAGAGGAGGAGAGAGAGGCCAGGTCACATAAGGCTCCATCCACCCTAGATTCCCCTCCTGCTACACATTACAACAAAACATCAGGACCCAAGCGAGCCTTTTGAAAGTGTTTCCCCTGTGTGAATGGAAATGTTTTTGCCCTAAAAACAAAAACATGACTAATATATAGAATTTCATTTACGACAATGAAAAGATTAGATCAGATTCTTTTCTCTGAAGACTCTCCCGTTCTGGATTTTGAGAAATACTGACAGAGCGAAAAATAGAGAAGTGCTAAAAAATAATAATAATAATAATAATAATAGTCAAGTTTCTCTTGGCAACATTTAAACCATGAATTCATTTTAAGAAAAACCACACAAGAGCATGTGGTCATCGAGCAGAAAAGTGCACATTTATCCTAACCGACGTCTATTATTCATAAAGTTTAATGCAGCAAAGCGGTAGCAGACTTTGAAATACAGACCTTCGCTACAGTATTTATGATCATTTTACTTTTTCACATTTAGTCACATCACAACAGCAAATTTTAATGTATTCTATCAAGGTTTTATTTGTAAATAAACAAAATAATAATGGGTAAGTAGATTGAAAATAATAAAGGATTTAACATATTTTAACAAATAAAATTTGTTTATTCTGATACCCCTCAATAAAATCCACTGCAAACAGCTGTTGGACACATCTAATATGCAGTGATTAACTGTTGCAGAATCAAACTACTAATTTTCTAAATCTCTGATTAATTAAGAATAAAACATTTAATTTTCCTTTATGTAAGTTTTTACATAAAATCCCAGAGAAAGTTCAAAGTTAAGGGCTGAAACATGAAAGTTTCAAAGTTTTTTTTTTATTTTTTCCAGTCTGGGGATTCAATAAAAAAAATGGCAGACTGAGCATCACATGGATCATTATGCAACATCCATGCTTCCAGGGATGCGGAATGCACATTTTGGTGAAGCTGTGACAAATTGCATTTAACTTTTAGTTTGCACTTGTGAGAAACCTTGTCCCAAAGCTGCATCAACTGCAACAACTAAAACATTGTTCAAACTAAAAAAAAGCGGTTCTGCTCCATATGAAGGAGCTAAACTTTGAACAAATGTGATCAAACTGTTTTGTTGCTGTCCATCAGCTTATGATAAAAGGGTCCAAATGCTTTCACGTGTGTGCACGTGTGCATGCATGGGTGGACCGCGCGCGCCCCGCAGCGCAGCAGGCGGTTCTGTTCCAGTTCGGGCCCGGAGTGCTTTTACGCGTCAAAGCGCCAAACGGAGCGGCGGCCAGAGAGTTAAATAAGAGCAGAAGGAGCGTCCGATACGGCGCGGCGGTGCGTGGGTCGGCCCCGGGGGCTGATCTGTCAAACCAGCCGGGGCTACAGGAGCTACCGCCGCCGCAGCAGACCACGCTGCAGCGGAAGGATTGGCACCAAAAGGACGCTACTCACCATCCTACGGCTTCCCCAGCGCGGCGCGGACCCCACGTTGTCCTGGGAATTGGGTCATGAGGCGGAAACGAAGCGGGAGAAAAAGTCAGCCGGGTTCCTCCTGGTTGAAAGTGTGTAGCGGCAGGGCTGGAAGGCTCCCCTCCTCCTCCTCCTCCTGCTGCTCCTCCTCGCTCTCCGGAGCTACAGTCCTCCTGGCCGCTGCTGCTCAGCCTTGTACCGATTAAAAACGGACTCCCTGCCAACCTTCCGACGAAGCTTCCGACTTTGATTCCTGTTCTGTTGTCCTACAGAAGCGCTTGGATGAGCCACACCGACCGAGAGTGCCTGAATGTGTGGGGTGGAAAGAACCAAAAAAGAAACAGTACGTGGTCGCTCCTCCCTCCGCTGCACTGTGTACTGTACAGTAAAGCAGACTGGAGGCGCACTTATTAAAACTATCTACTGCTCTCTACAGGACCTACGCTGCAAAACACGCGCTGAACGCAAAGACACATCCGGGACGCACACAGGTGACAGTCAGAGGGAGCATCCTCTGCCTCGCCTCTGCGCTCCTTATTTATTGACTCCATCATGACACCAGCTCCATCCTTCCCCTCCCCTCTCCTCCTGCTCCAAACAGGCTATTGGTCCTTTTGGAGCTGGCAGATTAAAACCAAAGACAATGAGTAAAGGTCACTGACTCAGAACCATTTAGTAAATCCATGCATCAAATAATAAACTGATAAGTTTAATAACTTTTTTTTTTTTTTTTTGGTAAAAGACACAAACATAGGTTGAAAATCACAAATTCCCACTTTTAATAATAACAATTATAAAATAACTGAACACAGTAGAGCTTTTATTTATTCTCTGGATTTTATCTGCCTTATAACATTATAGTTAATAACCGGTTATTAATCCAGAAAGCTCATGTTTTATTTTATTCATTATTTTATTTATTTTATTCATATTTATTTATTTTATTTCAGGTCATTTAAAAAATAGAATAATTTAATTATTAAAAGAATAAAGTTAGGAAAAAAGAGAAATCCCTAAATATTTAGGGAAACTGGGTGATATGCACAGGGGCAGGTTTAGGAAATTTGGGGCCCTGGGAAAAGACAGACTTAAAATCCCATATAGATCCAAATAGACAGATTATACAGATACAGAAATTTTAATAGAATAGATATACATTCTACATTTTGTCCCTCTCTTCTTGTCCCTTTTCTTGTTGTTTACTCTCGATGTTTTGCACTCAAAGAATGAAAGATTTTTTCCAGTCATTAAGCCCATTCTAACTTAGCTGATTGCTCGCTTCTGTGTTTCCAAAAAAGCGACGGCAAAAGTTGATAACACAGTAATTCTTTTCAATAGACAAGCCATGATCTGCTTATCTGTTCTCCATTTTTCCTTTGGATGAAATAATAGATGCACCAAGCATGACAGCAGACAAGATAGAGGAGAGCAGGAGGCCATGTTACCAATCTACTTGCTCTGGAGAGCAGAGTTCGCTGCTTTTATATGTTGTCAAAGTCTCCAGTAACAGAAAAAAGTCACTAGATTTGGCATTTTTCGTCATGTTTATTGTTCTCAGGATGTGTTTCCTAACGTAACACACATTTTGATTTGTCATCTAAAAAATAAATAGAATTATTGAAACTTAAAAACCACAGAAACTGGGTGAAATGTACAAATATTTATATTTTCTTACATTTTAAGAATATGCTAAAATGCAGTTAATATGAGATGTTTAGTGATTTAAATCATACCTCTTTATGTAACTGGCTTCCTGAAGAAGTCAAATTTAATTGTGTATATTCTTCAAGAATAATTTTTGATTGTTTTTTATTGTCATCATGATAATATTACCTAATATTGTATCGCCCAGCCCTACTTAGGAGAGATTTTGATACCAACGCACCATTTGATTGGACACAACTCACCATAAGACAGTGCTTTTTTTTTTTTCCTGTTGTCCTGTTTATTTTCCAAAGTAAACATCTAAACACACTTTCACTTATCTCTGAAGTGTTACTAACAATATAAAACTAAGATAAAAACATATATATATTTTAAGACAAAACGTTTTACTATTTCTTAGGTATAGTGAAAGATTTCTCTATGAGTCTTAACTGTCTAACAAAATATCTGAAACCTGTTACTCTAAATAAGTAATAATAGTAACTGAAGAAGTATCAGTTATCACATAAGTCTAATTTAGGAAATAACAAATGCCTAGGTTTACCCCACCTTTACTGGAAACAAATAGTTTCTTTCAAGTTAAAAAAATATGTATCTTATTCTTTTTATTTTAGATCAGGGGTCTTCAACGTTTTCCAGGTCAAGGACCCCCAAACTGATAGCGAGATGGAGTGTGGACCCCGTAATTATATTTATTGTATAAAATTGTGTTATATCAAACTGGTCCTATAGTCACTCTATTACAGATGGAGTAATGTAATGAAATTAATTTTGCCCTGGGATTATTAAAGTATTTCTAATTCTGATTCCTGGTTAATGGGACAGGTGTTGTGAATGAAACGGTGTCCAGCTTGAAAGAGTTCCTGTGTGTCGCTGAATGTGTGCATTGATGACTGAAAGACATCTTCTGCTCCATTTATCTGTTTACTACAGTGTGTTGAATTCATGTCAATGTGTAATTAAACAACATTTCAATTAGTGGAAAAAATTGCAGGGGGGAATATAATAAAAAAAAAAAAAAAGTCCAATCAACCAAAACTTTTGTGACCCCCATGCAGTACCTCTGTGGACCTCCTAGGGGTGGCGGACCCCATGTTGAAGACCTCCGTTTTAGATTGTATCCCTGCAATTTCTTATTGCTATTAAAAAACAATTAAATCAGCACCTAATTGACAATTGTGCAAAGGTAGTTTGGTCAAAAACTTTTAAGCTTAAGAAGGGAAAACCTAAATTATTAGTTTTACGAAAGGGACAAAGAAAATTAATTTTAATTGTTTTTACTTTCAATGATTTTTATCAAACACTAATTCTCATCTATCTTAGAATCTCTAAGGCAAAGTGATACTCTGATATCCCTACAGAAACCAGTGTTTCTGTAGGGATATCAGGTAGCTTGAGATAGTTGTCACCGACATGCACATCTGTTCTGTTGAATGGATGGACGAATTCGTGAATAAGTGCGAGGACAGACAGATGGATAACAGCCCATCTCTGTTAATGCATTCCCAACACAGCTCATTGGAAATATGGAGGAGCATCTGGAATGTTTGGGGCTTTAGTTCAGGTTCATCATTAAAGCCAAAACCCCTAACCCATGCAACAAGGGAACGCTTTAAAAAATATATATATTTTGTTTATTTTATATCCAAAAAATAAAGTTTTCTCACCTTAAATAGTAGGAATCACAGTTTATCTTTTTTAATTTATACAAAAATAAACCATATGTATACATTTCCTTTTTTTGCATTGTTTTGTATGACATTCACTTTTAATGGCAGCATTACAAACACACCGTCTTGTTTCTATTCTAATGAACAATAAAGTTTTATTGCTTCAAATGTATACCCCTTTCAATAAAAAAACTTCATAAACAAAGGCTTTAAACTCTGCACTTTACTTAACAATCTGTTTTTACGGTAAATGGTCTCTATATGCAGCCTTGGTGTTTGTTTTTGTGAATTTACAGCTTGATTCTCAACCTTTCAATACAAAATGTTTTTCAGCCACCTTATAAAATAAATACGAATGCATTTTGTCTCAATTAGTCCAGATTAAAAGTGGATTAAAACACAATCTGTTTGGGTTAGAGAGCAGATTAACTCTGGCAGGGTGCTTCATGGCTTATTTCGCCATGAAGCACCCTGTTTCCATTTGTATTCTATACACCTATTTTTATTGCTGCGATAGGGTTTGGTCACATGAACAAATGTAGAAAAATATTATAATTTGCTGATAAATAAAGACAGTAAATTGTGTGATTACTGTATGCTCACTGACTTGCAGAAGTCCAATTTTATCTTTTTGTATGTTTGGGATTTTTTTTTTTTTATTCAATAAAAAAATACTTTATTAATCCCAATAGAAAATTAAATGTTTCAGCAACTCATGGGCAGCTTATGTCCATAGCTGTATATTTGTTATTTTATTCTTCAGGTGCAGTTTTATATTGTTAAAACAGGACAATATTTTATTGCATCTTTTAACTCTTCGCTAGTATGTTAGTCTTATGCAATTTCTCCATTGTGGGACAATAAAGGGATTTTCTATTTCTATTTAATGTAGAATAAATGTAGTTTTTTTATACAGTAGCAGCATTAGATAGTGTATAATTCTGAAATGAATAGATAGCATGTGTGCATACTTTTTTCTAACTATTACAAATAAGTGAAAAGTATAGCATACAGCTATAATGTGCCTCGCTAATGTTGATACCTTAAAAAAATCCTTCAGCGATGTTTTGAAAAGTTTGTAGTGTCAACTATTGGGTGATTTAATCAGTATAAATCTGGCTGTTCATTGAGGGCCTCAAAGGTTTGTTATAGAACAAAAAAACTGCATCATGAAGACCAAGAAAACCAGCAGAGAGGAAGTTGTGGAGAAGCTAAAAGTAGTGTTAAGTTATAAATAAAATTTTGCAGGTGTAGAAAATTTATCTGGACCCTTTCCAGTCCAACATCTCAAAATGTAAAGACTATGGTACAGCAACGTTTCCGGGACATGGTCCTTAACGGTCGAGGGGGGGCAAGATAATCACAGCCCTATGATAACTTTGGAGAAGTTGCAAAAAAATTCCACAATTCAGGTGCAGAATCTTTCCACAGGGAAATTACTGGTTGTGCACAACCGAAATCTGGCCTTTGTGAGTTACTGACACACACAAAAAAGTTTTTTTTATTACAGATGGTACAAAATCGTGTCTTAATCGTACCACAAGCCATGTATTTCATACTGCAAACGTGGAATAAAATTGTGGACTGCCTGCACACAAACAGCCCTCCAGGGACTTCAGGAGGACAGAGTGAGCATGCTCTCTCAGCATCAGCAGCTATTTAGTGGAGAGAGTGGAGGCCATCAGGTTCCATAGTGTGTAACCAGTAATCTCACAGTAGAATATTTTAGAATTTGAAAACTGTGACACAGAGATTGCACCACCTGAAGTCGTCGAAACAAGTCTCTTTCCCCATCAGCATCTTGTTCTAACATGCTGTTCATTCGTGTGGTATTCGAGTTGCAACATGTCAAATAAAAAGGCCCTGCAGAGAAAAGCTGAAGCTGCTGAGAAGATCATTGAATTTTCATTTCATCTCTGCCCAAGATATCTTCCAAAACCGCTGCAGGAGCAGGGCAATAAACATGATCAAGGACCCCTCACATCCATTCCATAAATTATGCTATGTGGCAAACAGTCCACTGATATGAAAGACAGAACCTTCCCACTGGTCAGCAGCTTTCTCCTGCTGCTAGAAAACTATTCTGCTGAACAGGAGGTGTTACTACATAAGGGTTTTAAGCAGGACAACACACAGATTCACAACCATGCACACACTCACACCTAAGGACAATTTAGAGATCACAATTCATCTAGAAATTGTGTTTTTGAAGTGTGGAAGGAAGCCAGAGTACCTGGAGAGAACCCACGCATGCTCTGGGAGAACATGCAAACTCCATGCAGACAGATCCTGGGCTGGGAATTGAACCTATTACCTTCTTGCTACTAGGTAACAGGGCTACAAATTGTTCCACAGTGCAGGCCCATTTTTAAAGCTTTTAATGCAATTCATTTCAGTTTATTTATATAACGCTTCACAATACGTCATCTCAAGGCGCTTTTTCCGAGACACTTCAATCACATCGTAGTCAGATTAATAAAAATTCTTTGATCAAAGGGAAATCAGTCGATTGCAAGTCATCGACTTTGTAGGATTTGATGAGCATTTGCCAATAGAAGACATCTGCTTGCATTTTGTTGTTGGCTCTAAATAAAACTTCCACATCAAGCATGTATGCAGTGAGGGTAGAGAGGAAAACCTTCCTTTTAACAGGAAGAAGCCTCCAGCAGAACCCGAACCTGGCTCCATATGAGCATCGTTCTGCTTCTGAGGCCGACTGGGGGTTCAAGAAGAGAGAAGCAGACATAGAAAAGAACATAGAACCACTGATCTATAAAAACATTATATATATCAGAAAAGATGATGGTAAACTGGCTGCATAGGTTAATCTGCCCATGATGGAAACAGTTAAGCAGATTAGCTCTGAGATGGTTTTCATAACAAAAGGGATAAAGCAGAACACACACAGTTTGTCACAATAAAAGCTGAGCTCATGGCTATGTCTAGGAGAGAAATAGGACTAATCACTGAAAACAGGCAAAACTCTATCTTCTATAATGGAAGTTATGGTGTCACAGCCAACAGAAAACCAGACAAGATGAAGCTACTATGACTGGAAAAAGCTCATAGAACATAACTTTAGATCTTATACTCAAAAATAATACAGAAGAGGGAATAGAAGTAGAATAATGAAAAATGGTCCCTATGTCCTCTAGCACTATAAGACTAAAGCAGCATAACTATAGAGCTCAGGATAATCAGAGCCATTCTAGCTATAAGCTGTGCCATAAAGAAAATTTTAAGCCTAGCCTTAAAAATAGACAGGTAGTCTGCCTCACGGACTAAAACTGGTAGCTGGTTCCACCGTAAAGGACACTGATAACTAAAAGATCTGCCGTCCTTTCAACTATGAGAAATTCTAGGAAACACTAGTAAGCCTGCAGAATGAGAGTGAATCGCTTTGTTAGGAACATGAGGAATATGAAGAATTTTATTTAAGATAAAGCCTGGTTATTTACACCTTTATGTGTGATAAGGAGACAAAGAAATTTTAAAATGAATCCTGGATTCACCAGAAAGTTGGAATATTTGGAAGAATATATTTTTTATTTATGTCTACCTTATATTATTGAATGCACAAAACCACATGAATGTAAAGCAGATGAGAAGCCAATTAATTGGGTCTCAAATCCCTCATTTTGTCTACGTCAATCTCATTTTACAACAAATGGTACAATTGAAACATGCTGCTCATGGTAATTGTTAGCAGTGCTTCTGTCTCTAATTTCGCATTCCTACTTTTACAATTTACTTACACTATTTACATTTTCACTAATTGCACTCATCCAAAAATGTTGTTAAATGCCAAGCTACACCTCTAACACCTGCCTGTTGATCCTGCCTTTGAATGATTACAATAAGAAAGAGCACTCTAAACCTTTCTGAATATGAATGCAGAACCTGAGCACCATCATTTAGAGTAACAAAGCTTTTGTAAACTTTGAATGTTTGGTTTGAAAAACAACACTTTCTATTTTAAGCTGCTCTTTGTAGAATAAATTCCATCTTTTCCCCCTGCACTGCAATCAGCCGTGAGAGTTAATCTAACAAATGACTTAGGCCTGATACTAGATAGGCTTTGCTTTGAATAATGGATCAGTCTATCTGCAGCTCTGCCTTAATTGTAGCAAACCCAGTGAAATCACTGATAAAGATCTCAGATGTGTTGTTTCCCGATTCAAACAGACAGTGTTAAAGGTAAGAAAGTTGGAACCTTGATTTAATCATTCAAAAGTATTTAAGGTGAAAAAGAAACATATTCACGTTAAAATATTTTTACTTTTTTTTTCAGTCTTTTCATGGTTGAACTTAAATAATGTACAGTAGGAGAACAGAGGTGTGACCTAGCACAGTGAGGAAATGTTGTCTTTCTGTTCTTTTGCGTCCTAAGTTTATAGCAGCACAACTATAGAGGAGCTCAGGATAATCTGAGTCAATCAAACCACACGCTTTTTTTCTATGAATTCTTTTGTAAAGCAGCTTGAAAATAATATTTTGCAGGATACATTCAATGTCATATGGAAATGTTTGGAGAATTAGATGGCAAATCATTGAAATATGAGGATTTTTCAGAATATATATCAGATTTAAAGACATGGGATATCATTTATCTTTGACAATCTGGGAGACAGCTGAGTCTTCATCTGGGCTGTTGGCTCGAGGGTAAAGTTGTGGGTTGAAACTCCTGTGGACAAGCTGTTATCTTTCCTTTTTGGTAGCTAGGTTTGGTTACAATCTGTGTCAGATGGCACAGAGCACAGCAAATATAAAGGGATTAATCCCTCTCTGCTGGCCTTTGTCAGAACCCAGAATTTTGGACCCAGAATTCAGGCAGACAGACTGACACGATTTATAATAGCGTTTATTGACTGTTTGACGAATCTGCGACTCAGCATCTAGGAGAAAAAGGCCGGAATCTCTGTAGAGCGGAAAACGCAGGTTAGTGATGATGTAACTCTTACGGAGGACGATTACAAGCGTGTGAGTCACTAACCTGGTGATAAAGTTATATATATAAAGTTTAGTCCGAGCCCAGAAGAAGGAGTGGAATCCAGCCGGATGATTTTCCAGAGCACTTGGCAGATGCTGCCCAGAGAATTCCAGGAGCCGAAGCCAAAAAGGCTGCTGAGCCGGCTGACGAGCAGAAGCAAGCAGACAAGGGAAAGCAGGAGCTTCCAGAAGGTGTCAATGTTGATGAGGTAAACAAGTCCGGCCAGAAGATCAGAGATCCAAAGAGGTACTGTAAGGAAATCCAAGGCAGAATCTAGCAAGAGTCCAAAGACAGGTCAGGCAAACAGATCAGAACAGGGACAGGCAAGCTCAGAGGTCCAAGAGCAGAAACTAGTCAGGATCAGGTTATCAGAACAACAAACTGGGTATGCTAGAGAACTCTCACCTACGGCTCAAATACTCTGGCACTGATGGCTGGGAGCAAACAGTTTAAATAGAACCTCGAACAGGTGGATATAATGAGTTGTAATGAGAAACTGGGCAGAAGGATGGAATGAACCATTAATCCAGTCATCAGTGCCAAGATCTTGACAGCCTTACCAGGTGGGGTGCTAGAAAGGCCAATTTCTATCTGTCATCATATAATATTCTTTTTGTCTTATTTTTATGTTTATTTTGCCCACTTTACTGTTCAAATAATTCAAATTTAATCCCTGGTCAGATTAAAAAAGTGATCTAAATCTAAATAGGAAATTATGTTTGGCTCTGAAGGCATGATCTGATTTTCTTTAAGCTGGATGTGAGCAATCTCTGGGTTACAATTAGGACTTTGAATTAGGGGTGCCCCTTCATTATTTTGATATTTGGTAACAGGGATATACTCCATATTCATCATCATATTTGCTCCAAATAGACTGCTGATAGCCACAGACTACTGATAGCAACGAGAAAACGCTCGAGAAGGCGATGCGCAGCTCACACGGACATGAAAGACTGCCACCATAGACTACATATTCCTTATGTCTGCTGCGGAGAATGTGATCTGTTCTGTCATCTTCTAAAGTAGCAGCATCAGAGCAAATGACTTTAAAAATGAACCTGAATATGCTGAAATAGAAGTCCAGCTCTTTTCTAGAAATCTGGAGATTATTTTTCACAGAAGTATTTGTCCTAAAATAAAGAACATTATGGAGAAGAATGATCATCCTCTTTAATAGATTGTTAAATACCAACAGTGTCTTCAGTCAAAGGTTTCTCCTGGTCCAGTGCAAGGCAGATCGCTACAGAAGATCCTTCCTGCCTACAGCTACAAATATCTACAACTAGTTAAACATGAACACACACACACAAAAACCATAGCAGTCACAAAAACATTTAATTTTTCTTTTGGATCCACAATATATTTTTAAAAAGAATTAATTGAAACAAACGTTACTCTTATATTTAAAGCTCAATGCTACCAAAGAGCAATGTACTTGTAGAACATCCTTGGAGACCTCTCTTCACTGAAATATCACATAAACTCCTTTTCATTTTCAAAATAGTTAATGGTTTAAAAAAAAAAAGAAATGTAATGCAATTGCAGAATATGGTATCTCTTCATTATTTTTTCATTTAGTCTTGTTATAAAAGGAAAGAAGAAAGAAACAACTAAACCAGGCAGAAATAAGCAATTCTCTTTAAAAGAGTGAGGAATCCTTCAAACAAACTCAGCATCTGACTGTTATTTTTGGCTTTTCAAGGCGGAGAAGTAAAATATTGATCCAACTTGTCCTGTGCATGAATTATGAATCAAACTCAGATACAGCCCATGGAAATAAAGTTTTGACAAACCTGAATCAAATGAATGTCTCCTTACCAGGTGTCTGCAGAGCTAAATGGTGTCTTGGAGAAGGCAGGCACCAGATAGTTCTCTCCCTCTGCCTCCTGTATAACAGTTTCTGAATCTCAATCATTTCTGTGACGAAAAAAAAAATACCTTCCATTGAGTCTGAGTACACACAGTTTGTACAGTGAAATGCAAATGGATCATTAAATCAGATGTGTTCCAGCTGTAGTTGTCTATTTTTAAAGTAATAAAAAAGTAATATTGAGAGTACTGTCACCTGTGGTGCAGGGGACAGTTGGTCATTCAGTATCACAAGCTGTGGTCGGTTTGTAGCTAAGGTAGTCTTAATTCTAGGCAATTGGTGATGCTTCTCCCTGAGTCTTCTGGAGTTTCTGAACTGGTAAGACGGAGGAATCATTAAATGCCCTGGAGAGATACACAACCCTGATTCACGTAGTGATGTTTTTTGTCTTAATGGCAGAGGTTTTGTTGAAGCAGATTAATGGTTTCACCTTCAACTTCAAAGCAATAACCAAACTGCACATTGTCCTGATAGTTGCTTTTTTATCTTGCTCAGGTAAACCAACAGAAGTCTCTTTAAGACCTTTATTGTGTGAGATGTAAGGGCAGCAGGTCTAAAATCATTAAAGACTGTTGGCTGAGTCTTCTGTACCAAAACTAAGCAGGATGTCAAGAAACACGGACAGATGGACCCAGTATTCAAGGAGAGACAGTCAGTAGGAAAGTTCTAAACGTTTATTAAATAAACGTTTTGAACTTTTATTTAATAAAAGTTCAAACGCCGCCCAATCTCAGACACTCTAGGGGAGAAACACAGGTAAGTGACCACGATCATCTGACTGAAGATGATGTTCTCAGTGAGTCACTTACCTGGTTTAGCAGTCCAGACCAAGAATGTCCCAGTGCTGCAGTCCCAGAGGTCATGCTGGAAGCCGATCCTGGTCAGGGATCCAGAACAGACAGAACAGAAACAGGTGGCAGGATCCAGACTTCCAGGCATCCATAGGCTCCCAGGAGGGTTCAGAGTCTGACTGGGACCAGAAGAATGACCAGGTGGTCACGCACAGGAGCAGACAGGATCAGGTGCAGACAGGCGGGCTCAATGGAAGAGGGTAGCCGAGACAGGACATGGACGTGGAACCGGAACTTGAAGCAGGACTTTAAACTGGTCTTCTCCCTGGAGCCAGGCTTACTGGATAAAAACTGAACCTCCCCACATATTGAGCCAAAAACCCAGAGGACTCCGCAGGGGAGGGAACAGTGGACGATTAGGAGACGAGACAAACACAAAACCCTCTTTCCACTGGCTGCTAGGATCCAGGACACAAACCAAGGCAAAAACTCAGACAAACAGACTAACAGAAAGACAAGTGATAATCTGGCACTGAATGCTCAGGCTGAAGGGAATTTAAACCAGAGGAAACAGGTGAGAGGGATAAATTATAATTGAGGCAGGGAGGGAAAAACGACAGGTGAAAGGAATGACTAATTAAGGGAGAGCAAACAGGCCAGATCATGACACAGGAGGTCTTTTACAAGACTGGACAGGTAAGGATGAAGAGGTGTTGTGGAATCCCACAGAGCTGCTCTTCACAGGCCTTCAGGACTCTAAAGCTCACACCACCTGGACCTGGTCACATTGCAGTTCAGTCTCTCCAGTTGGCTCTTCACTTGAATTCTAGAGCTAGACAGTTGAAATAAGGAGGGAGCAGCACCTTC
>NW_015150471.1:2187665-2191889 GCF_000732505.1 Cyprinodon variegatus
CTGTTATTTTTGGCTTTTCAAGGCGGAGAAGTAAAATATTGATCCAACTTGTCCTGTGCATGAATTATGAATCAAACTCAGATACAGCCCATGGAAATAAAGTTTTGACAAACCTGAATCAAATGAATGTCTCCTTACCAGGTGTCTACAGAGCTAAATGGTGTCTTGGAGAAGACAGGCACCAGATAGTTGAACAATTGGTCTCAAAGACTTGAACTTGGCACCTCGGTTTTCTCCCCATCTGCCTCCTGTGTAACAGTTTCTGAATCTCAATAATTTCTGTGACGAAAAACAAAATACCTTCCATTGAGTCTGAATATACACAGTTTGTACAGTGAACTGCAAATGGCTCATTAAATCAGATGTGTTCCAGCTGTAGTTGTCTATTACTCTATTTTAAAGTAAAAAAATAAGCTATGTCAGGTAATCTTTCATCCAGGCAATTGGTGATGCTTCTCCCTGAGTTTTCTGGAATTTCTGAACTGGTAAGACAGGAGGAATCATTAAATGTCTGTAGTGCTCTCTTTTGACTTAATGGCAGTGGTTTTGTTGAATCCGATTAACGGATTCACCTTCAACTCCAAAGCAATAACCAAACTGCACAGGGTCCTGATAGTTGCTTTTTTTATCTTGCTCAGGTAAACCAACAGAAATCTCTTTAAGACCTTTATTGTGTGAGATGTAAGGGCAGCAGGTCTAAAATCATTGAAGACTGTTGGCTGAGCCTTCTGTACCAAAACTAAGCAGGAGGTCTTTTACAAGACTGGAACCACCCCCTCGGTCAGAGATGAAGAGGTGTTGTGAAATCCCACAGAGCTGCTCTTCACAGGCCTTCAGGACTCTAAAGCTCACACCACCTGGACCTGGTCACATTGCAATTCAGTTGGCTCTTCACTTGAATTCTAGAGCTAGACAGTTGAAATAAGGAGGGAGCAGCACCTTCTTCTAATTTGGCTGAGAACTAACTCACTGAAGCTGGAGAGTCAGCGGCAGAGGTGAACATAAAACATTTGAGTAGTAAGAGAGAAGATTTGAGTCAAAGGAGTGTAGAATCTCCACTTGTGGGCAGGAAAAAAGGATGCTGATCTTGGTCCTAAACTTAACCTTTTAAGAATGTATTCAGTTCATTGGCTCTGTCCAGACTTCCAACTGTCTGATCCTCCTTCTGTTTGAAGCTTGTGATCTTCTTTATCCCCGACCACATATCTCTAATATTTTTCTACTGCAGGTTGCTTTTCAGCTTATTTATGTATGTCTCCTTGCTTTCTCTTTTTTCTACCTTAAGCTGCATCTGTACTCCTTAATAATTCTCTGTCTCCCTTCCTGAAGGCCTTTTCTTTCTTATGTAGCAGTTCCTTCAGATCACTGGTGATCCATTATTTATTATTGGGGTGGAATTTCACTGTTGTGGTAGATGGTTTTATCTTCACAGATGTACATAGAATTTTTATGGATCAGTGCTTCTATGTTCTTTTTCGTACTGTATGTCTACATCTCTCTCCTTGAACTATCAGTCAGCCTTAGCAGAGCTGCCTATAGTGAGCATGGTTCTGCAAGAACCATGCTCACTATAGGCAGCTCACTATAGGCTGTGGCACTATAGGCTGTGAAAAGGGTGATTTCCTCTGCACAGTTACTTTAAAGTCAACAACAAAATGCAAGAAAATATCTACTGCTGCCACATGCTTCCTACAAGGCAATCAGCTGGTTTTCCTTAGATAGAAAAGTGACTATATGTCTGATTGAACTGTCTTTGTAAAGTGTTTTGAAGTGTCCTGATGAATTGAATTGAACAAAAGTTTAGAAAGTCTGTCAAATCACTCAGTCATTGTATTGACTTCCTCTCCATGTGGCTGAAACAGTGCATCCCCATCTGTGGCCTCAAAACACATTTTCATCTTCCAGTGCCCATCTTTTTCTAGTTATTTTTAATTTGGGGGATCTCTGGTAAAGGGGCTCATACAAACTGTTGCTGCTGCTGCTACTTTTAGACACAGCAGGCGAACCTGTGGCAAGCCGGGCGATGGGAAAGAAGGAGAAGACGAAGAGAAAAAGAGAGCAGGGAAAGTGTGGAGTGCTGGAAGAACTGCGATGAACTGGTGACAGAAAAGTGAAAAGTTTTTAAAGATGACACAATATATTTTGAGTATTGTTGGCTCAACCTGCTGCTGAGAAGCAGGATTCTCCACCATGTATATGATTAAAAAAAAATATTGATCCAGGCTCAAAATGAGCACCTTGACATGTCCTTGAGAATGGTTTTTTCGCAAATCAAACCCAGCTTTAAAGCCTTGCAGGGCAGCCTAAAGCCCACTGCTCTCATTAAGCAATAAAAAAAGAAAGAAAAAAACAAGCAAACAGTCAGTTCAGGTGTTTTATAAAATATGTGAATCAGGAAATTGTCTATATACCAAACAGAAAGATTCTGCTCTACTATTGGTTCTCTCTAAATTGGTAAAATCCTTGGGCAACACTTTGGAAACACCTTTCCAAGGGAAAGCATTGACTGTCAGGGTTCTGTCCTTTCTGGACTTTTTGGTTCCGTTTAAGTTTTCTTTTTTGAGTTTTCAGTTACACTTTGATGTATATCGTTCTTTGCTTTCTAGGTCATTGGTTTCATTTCCATTTTCTGTTATCCTAGTTGTTTTCAGGTTGTATTTGAGCACTGTCTCCTTTCCTCTAGCTCCCTTCTAGATCCTTCTGTCCACACCTGCTCCCAATCAGTCCCAATCATTACTCCATTCATTGTTCTGTTTGGCATATACTCCTCCTCTGCAGTTACTGGATTTTCTTCATTCCATCCTTTGGTTTATTCCTCCCTAGTGTCTCCTAGTTTTTGGTTGCCGAGTTTCTTTATGATCGGTGAAGTATTGCTTTTGTTTTTTAACTTAACAAAAAATAATCTCTGCCTCTTCAGTTCTGCATTTAGGTCCTCAACAAGTATCCACTAACCTTATTTTCACTTTTCAAACGCAGACCCATGTGCAAAAAGAATGTACATAAAGGAGATTAGAAGACAGTTTTGCCTCAAAGATTACTGTCTGCAAATATCAAAAGGTTTTAAATCAGACTGCACATTGATTCACACTGAAAGCACATCAGCACCAGATTAGACCTCCAGTGCCTTCATTGTGCTTTCCTTGTTTACCTGATAATTCAATGTTCCACCTATGTCTTGCTCTTTTGTAGTTTCAGAGTTGTATCCTTTAAACTTGAAAGGCAAACATCTTATCTATTAAAGAAGAAAAAAAATTCTGAAACTCATTTTCTACCCGACTCATCCTTTTGTGCACTCCTGATTAAGCTGACTCAAGTTCATCAACGCAGTGGGAAATTTACATTTTGGACCTATTTCTCATTCCATTTATTTTTTGCTCCTCAAAGGGACCGCCGCTTTGATGTCCCTTAAATCTCATTACAGCCGGGGCTTGTCAAACAGCGAAGACTGTTTCCCCTTAGTTTCCTGGTGGCAGGGAGGAAATGATGGGAGGCAAAATTCCAGAGGAGCTCAATCCAAATCTGTAAGAGTCACAGTGAATGAAATCTTCCTGAAACTCATACAGCACAGACAGCCTCTCATGCCATCGCAGAGGGAGACATAATTAGTAATGATGTGCATAACAAGCAAGTTCAGACACGTACTGAGCAGATTTATCACCTGTAACTAATGACAGGAAATGAGGATAAGAAAAGTTTGCAACGGTAATTATACTTTTTTTGGGGGATGAAACAGTAAATGTCTGTACCCCATGCAACTAGTTTTAATCTTTAATGTACCTTTATTGTTCCTTTTTGAATTTAGTCAGCCAGTAATCATAATTTTATATCTAAATACCTGTGTGCATGCTTCTTTTAAAAAGAAATAGATCTGTTTTAGGATAGTTAATCTGCTTTTGTCCTCTCATGCTGCCTGTCAAACCTGTTGATTAGAGGTTAAATCTTAATATGAGAGAAAAAACTTAGATATTTCAATCAACTCAAATAAATAACCAGCAAAAATCTAATCATGAATATATGCATATTCGAGAGGAGCTCATAGATCATAGCAGTTACCTTGTGTCTGACCACGGAAAATCTGCCGCAGTGAAATGATTGCAGAGATAAACTAAGGGCCAAGCATTGATCTAACTTTGGCCTGGACAATAATCTCTTTAAAGGAATAGTACACCCAAAACATGATTAGCCTTCATTTTCTACCCACCCCCATGCTGAACAACACTCTGG
>NW_015150471.1:2192670-2206852 GCF_000732505.1 Cyprinodon variegatus
CCAGAGTGTTGTTCAGCATGGGGGTGGGTAGAAAATGAAGGCTAATCATGTTTTGGGTGTACTATTCCTTTAAACCAGTGAAACCTTACACCTTGTTTATGTTCTGTGCTCTGCCAAACTGGCTGCCATGAAGCTTAAATCTTGTAGTTGTCAGAAGCGTCCATGATGCGTGAACATGCTGTGGTGCTAAAAGGGTGTGTGATGATGGAGAGACGTGAGAGCGGCTGGGCTGCAAAAATGTAAAGTCTGGGTCTAGCTGCCTCTCTGTGCTGAGCTTGTGAGGAGACTTCATGCTGGGCGAACAAATATTTATGCAGCACTGACATTTTAATGAGTGATGTCTTCATGTTTTATTACAGTGTTTAGCAAACGTGTAGCTTGAGGTCAAATAAATAAAAAAAAAACGACAGTTTCTGATTGTTTTTTTGATTATTCTCTTGCCAGCGGAAGAATAAATGTGGCTTCCTCATTTATCCCTTGTTGTAACACAAACACATGACTTACTTGTGTTTCCACATGTCTGTCTTTCTGTCAGAAGAGCAAAATCCATCCAACATGAAGCTCACAAACTCCTTGATTAACCCGGTTTGTCATGAGCGACTGAATGATTTACACAGGGACTTGGCAGGTGTTTTCAATAACCAATTGTATGGAGAGATAATCCTGATAATTGATTGCACTAAATCAATTCTAGTCTGGGGGTTAAAAAAAGAAATTGCAAGTTGGCTGGAAAAAAAAAAGACCTGTGTGTAGCACAGCACAATAATGGTAGAAAATATAGACCAGTGTAATTGCAAAAAGTGCTTATAACAAGACAACAAGACCCTTTTTATCCAAGAACAGTCTCTTTAATACTCTTTTTATTAACTTTTTACCAATGAGTAATAAAATAATATATTACATCTGTATGTTTTCTCCATTTGGAAAAAAAGCCATTGTAATATGAGTGTGTATAAAATAAACAAACCATTGCAGCTAGTATGTAGTGATGCGGCCGGTGTAACACCAAAATCTGAACAAAGATAATAAGGTAGAGGTAAAAAAAACTATTTAACAATATTTATTGTCAATGATTTAATCAATCAGCACAAAGGTCCATTGTTCCAGAAAGAACAATCCACCAGAAGCAGGCTCAGTGGAAGCAGATGTTATGCCAAAACTTTACATTCAACCTCTCTTCTACTGTATTCAAAATATTACATCCAAGTCTAACATATTTCAGTTAAAACTTCTTTATTTAACTCAGTGCAGGGGTCACCAACCTTTTAACCCTGTAATGCCAAATATATCATATTTGATACATACAGTTACTGAAATGTTTTGCGTCTTACACCTTTTGCATAATTTAATGGTAAAAACTTTACTCAAAATCCTATTGTACACAATCAGATATACCTGATAACAGAGGGCAGAAGACTACACAAAAAATAATCTTAATTTATCGCATAGTAATAAATTATTAATATCAAAAAAAAAAAATTTTGTTTTTTATTTTTACATATTTTGTTAAAAGGCCAAATAAGGACTTCAAACCAAAAAAAAAGTAATTTTCTGTTTTGTTTTATTCTTAGATCGGGCTTTAAAGGGTTAAGGTTTAGAGCCACTTTATTGATACTGAGTCAAGGGCTACAAATATTAACCTATGAACTGGAGGAGCAAGAGTCCACATAAACGTTATGCATAATAAACATATCTTTAGTGTTTCTTTTAATTTTATTTTCCAATTTGAACTCTCTAAAAATTTCAAAATCTTTCAATCCTCCACTTCTCCTGAATTTATATCACCTTGGTGGTTTCTCACCACTCCATCAATGACCGTCCCTCACAGTCTGCACACTGTCCTGTGCACCAAGGTTGAAACATCTCACCTCTTTTTCCAGGCTTTCCTCTTTCTCTCTCCTGGATCTCCAGTGGATCTCCTCCAACTTCACAAACCTGGGACCAAACATTCCTTGTCTATGTCTTTGTACATTCTCCATCATCTGAGTCATGGCAAAACCACAAAACAGGTTGAACTTGGAAGGCGACCGGACTTTGAAGACGTTTCGAGATGTGAGCAAACAGCATAGAAGAAGATTCCTGGATAGCTGTCGAAACATCTTGAACTGATTCGAAATCTCAGTGGATTTCTTTCCTGGTAAAATAAAGGTAGAATAAAAAAAAGTGATCAAAGGATAATTTAATGCAGTTAGAGCGAGAGTAGTCTATGGGGGTTACAGGAAAATCAGCGGGAGGTTTTTTCAAAGAAATCACAGATCATCAAGGTGTCCACCAACTGTGCAAACAAGGGAGGGAAAACAAACCACAACACACACAATAACCCCAAATTCCTAAACAAAAAAAGGCACTAGGAGTTATTTTGCTAACTTGTGTCAAAGATGAGCCAGTTCAGGTCTGAGTGGAGTTCACACAACATGGGTTTGTCAGTGGTTTGACTTAACTGGGTTAGGTTTTCATAAAATAAACCAACTGATGTCTTCCATAATCTGCTAAAAGGTTGGATGAAAAGAATAATCCACAACCTGGATTATATGGATTAAACAAGTTGTATGAATGGATGGAATTTTCTACAGGCTTCTTAAAATCTNATTTTTGTTTTTTCTTTTTACATATTTTGTTAAAAGGCCAAATAAGGACTTCAAACCAAAAAAAAGGAATTTTCTGTTTTGTTTTATTCTTAGATCGGGCTTTAAAGGGTTAAGGTTTAGAGCCACTTTATTGATACTGAGTCAATGGCTACAAATATTGACCTATGAACTGGAGGAGCCAGAGTCCACCTAAACGTCATGCATAATAGTGTTTCTTTTAATTTTATTTTCCAATTTGAACTCTCTAAAAATTTCAAAATCTTTCAATCCTCCACTTCTCCTGAATTTGTTTCACCTTGGTGGTTTCTCACCACTCCATCAATGACCGTCCCTCACAGTCTGCACACTGTCCTGTGCACCAAGGTTGAAACATCTCACCTCTTTTTCCAGGCTTTCCTCTTTCTCTCTCCTGGATCTCCAGTGGATCTCCTCCAACTTCACAAACCTGGGACCAAACATTCCTTGTCTATGTCTTTGTACATTCTCCATCATCTGAGTCATGGCAAAACCACAAAACAGGTTGAACTTGGAAGGCGACCGGACTTTGAAGACGTTTCGAGATGTGAGCAAACAGCATAGAAGAAGATTCCTGGATAGCTGTCGAAACATCTTGAACTGATTCGAAATCTCAGTGGATTTCTTTCCTGGTAAAATAAAGGTAGAATAAAAAAAAGTGATCAAAGGATAATTTAATGCAGTTAGAGCGAGAGTAGTCTATGGGGGTTACAGGAAAATCAGCGGGAGGTTTTTTCAAAGAAATCACAGATCATCAAGGTGTCCACCAACTGTGCAAACAAGGGAGGGAAAACAAACCACAACACACACAATAACCCCAAATTCCTAAACAAAAAAAGGCACTAGGAGTTATTTTGCTAACTTGTGTCAAAGATGAGCCAGTTCAGGTCTGAGTGGAGTTCACACAACATGGGTTTGTCAGTGGTTTGACTTAACTGGGTTAGGTTTTCATAAAATAAACCAACTGATGTCTTCCATAATCTGCTAAAAGGTTGGATGAAAAGAATAATCCACAACCTGGATTATATGGATTAAACAAGTTGTATGAATGGATGGAATTTTCTACAGGCTTCTTAAAATCTCGTCTTTGGAATATGGCCTCCTTCCCAACATATTTAATTGTACTTTCCTCCTTCATTTTCTTTGTTTAATTAATGTTGAGTTTTTTTGATGAGTATAAAACGGAATATTATATGAGGAAAGTCTCTCTTGTCACGGTTTTGGTTCTGTACATTTTCTGTACGTTTTCAGTTTCAGTTTGATCAATGTTTTTCTTTGTTTTCTAGTTTTATTGGTTTAATGCATATTTTGTGGCATTTTGTGGATGTATTTGAGTTCTTAGGTATAATAATAATGAGCTTTATTCGTAACACACTTTACATTTGAATTCTAATCCCAAAGTGCTACAGTTTACAGTCTTGCTGTTTAAATATTTGTTATATTATATAATATATATCTATTCATTATCAAAGGCTGTAGGAAAGTATAGTTAGTCTTAACTTTGGCTTGACCCTGAGGCTCTGGCGCCTATCCACTTTCAGCCACCCCTCAGTGTACATTGGTTATTGCCTGGCCACCCTTACAAAAATTTCCTGGCTACGCCTCTGGTCATAAATATGCAAGAAACCAGTCAGGCAGTGAAAAGGTACCCTAATCTATCCAGAATGAGCTCACTGTGAGGGAAATAATCAAACCAGTCAGAGGGAAAAATGAAAAGAAGAAGAGAATTGCATCCGCAGATGTAATATTTTACAAAACCAAACCCTGATCAGTAATTTGTGAATCTAATACACTGTTTAACGGCACATGATACTTTACAGATTAAATCCCTCACAGAAAATGTTGTAAGGTGCCATTAGGTTTTACAATGTAATTGTAACCTTGACATTTTACAGGAAAGATTGAAATATCTTTAAATTGTTTTATTGTTTATTGGTATGATTTGAATAAACTAAAATATAAAATGCCAAATAGTAAAGGTAAGGCCAAAAGGGAAAAACTCACCCTGATGATCAGATATTGGACAGGAGGTGGACCATCCATTTCATAAATTGTCTTAATAACTGTATGTTCTAGTAAGCAAGAAAAATACCCAGGCAGTCATAAGCTACACTCATTTGTTCTAAATTATATGAATTTGAAGAAAATAATAAAAAAGAAATTGACTATTATTTATTGCATCATCCTGCTGAAAACAGAGTATCAAAAAAACCTTATCTGTTTGATTGGACGAACATTGGAAGAAAGAAAATGCTGAGATGCAGGTTCTCATTAGAAAGCAATTCAAAAAGAATATCCATCCTCAAATGCATTACTCCAGCTAATTCTGATGTTTTATGCAAAGTTCGGTATTAGTAAAACATTTTCATTTACATAATGCATCAACATAAAACATTTTTTTTTATAACTTTCATCTTTTGCTAGCCGTTGAACTGCTTAAACAGATACTTTTAGTCTACAAAACTCAATTTCCACTTGTAAAAGATGTCATGAAAACAAATATCTTGAGGTTTATACAGATTCTCTGCAGAGACCCTGCACAACTGCTGTGTATAAACATGGATATCACAGCAGCTCATAAGACCAAAACAGGGCCAACTTTTTGCGGCTCAATGAACATAGATGTGAAAAGGTTCCTGCAAAGAACATGCATTCATTTTGCTCTCCTTGGTCATGAATATCCAGCAAGGCTTATCAGCCTCCTTGCTGGGGTAAATCCTCTGCACCTGCAGGGCCTTTCTCCAAGAGACTCAGAGCAGCACTTTGATCCGGTTGTATATATGCAGCAAGCAGTCCCATTTTCAGTGGTATTAAGGATGTAAATTTGATTAACAATTGGCATTTTCTGCATATACTGAATTGGTAAACATTTAAAGTAATTAAAATGTGTCCAATACATAAAAATGCATTCTTAAATATGTGTTACTTTGTCTTCTTCATCTTCTTGTGTTTTTGTTCAGAATGAGTTGTACATTTCTTGAACTTTACTTCAGTGATGCTTTTACTCAGAATGTATATAAATACTGCAAACTACAGTTGTGTTTTTGCATTTAATTAACTGTTTTTGTTCCATTAAAATGCAATTTTGAGTGAAACTGCATGTGCACATAATTTTTATGAAATATGCCAGAAAGAAGCTGAAGAGACCCAGTGATTCATTCCTTCAGTACTTTGCAACATCGACAACTCTTAACATTTATTTATGAACACGTCAGGAAATGGAGAGAAAAATTAAAAAGCTTAACCACTTCTTAAAATATTACAGAGATCAAGGAAATCATAGTATGCTGCATTAAAAGTAGCTTGTAATTAACACCATTTGGATGGATGGTACGTCTGTTTCACTAAAGAAATTTGTAGAGTTTATCTCTGAGTAAAGTAGCTGTGATTCACAATTCTATTAGTATGATTAAAAAACCACAAAGAGGAAATATTTAAGGTTGCGAAATAGATTGTGTTTTGTTTTTTTGGGGGAATACATTGGAAAATTGTACATTTAACCAAATAAAGATAAAGAAAGCCTCTGGATGAATGACAGCTGAGTGGGTTAAATCTACCTGTTTGAATTACTTGTGCCATGACTCATGATGCTCTCCTCCATTGCTTATCAGAATATGGGATCGAGTCCATAGGTCCACTAATGCCAACTGGTAAAGACTCTTAAACCAAAGTGATATTGTGTCAGCGGTTGCCAGGACAAGTGCTGTCAGAATAAAGCTGGCAATAAGCAGGATGCTTCCTATCGAGAGTTCTTTTTACATAGGGATCTCTTGAAGTTCCTATTTTGCACTTCGGGACAATATTGATTCCCACAATCCTTCACCTACAACAGGGGTGGGCAATTCCAGTTCCTGGGGGCCGGTATCCTGCAACTTTTAGATCCATCCTTGGTCCAACACACCTGAATCAAATGGCTGAGTTACCTCCTCAGTATGCAGTCGGTTCCTGCAGAGTCCTCCCAATTATCTGATTACTTGATTCAGGTGTGCTGAACCAAAGGCACATCTAAAAGATGCAGGATACCGGCCCCCAGGAACTGGAATTGCCCACCCCTGACCTACAAAGACATATAAACACAGCCCACCCCATGGAATTTACAAACATTAGTTATGAACTAATGGAATAAGACTAAATTGACCATGAATCCTTCAAAATATGACGCTCCAAAGATCTTAGAGAAAATTTCAGTAGGAATTTGCCCCTAGGTGCTATTTGTTTATAGAAATCCCACCCACTCTGGTAAGCTTGGTTGAAAATAATATCCAATGCCTGGAACAAAGTTATGGATGTCAACTACTGGGCCTTAAAGCATTATCTGATTTTAAAGGAATAGCCATGGGTCAAACAGAGTCAGAGACAGCAGGTTGCTTTAACAGTTAATTCCATTTTTACAAAAAAGTGCAAAAGGTCTGCTGAGAGCCTCATGACGTCATTTAAAT
Organism: Cyprinodon variegatus; assembly: GCF_000732505.1. Classification (NCBI taxonomy): domain Eukaryota; kingdom Metazoa; phylum Chordata; class Actinopteri; order Cyprinodontiformes; family Cyprinodontidae; genus Cyprinodon; species Cyprinodon variegatus. The sequence goes on from NW_015150471.1 coordinate 2,199,713, forward strand.
CTTTCCTTCAGTCCATGACCTTTACAAATCCGGAGCTAAAAAAGGTCACCTGATATCTCTGTCCATCTAATGCAGTTTGATCATAAACTGTTTAGACTGTTATAATTAAATCGACACTACAGATCCCCAGTGGAAAATAATAGCCTTCACAGAGATATGTTCCTCCACCAGGCTGTCTCTCTAATAAACACAATCTCAGTTTAGTCAGCATCTCTGTTGCAACCATTATCCCCATTATCAACCCTCCTTTTCTTTAAAAAAAAATTGAGTGCACACACATTTGAACATACTGCACCTTGTCCTTATTTCCTCCCTTCAAAGCATTTTCAAACACTGTGGTTTGTTGTTTTAGACAGTCTTTAGACTGGGTGGGCACTGAATATAAAATTATTGCATAATGTGGCATTAATGTGCATGAATTGAATACAACATCATTGATGATTAAAAAATCAGTGGTCCCAACTTAAATAACTTCAATCTTTGGAGACAAATTTCTTAAACCGACTATACTTATTTTTTTAAGGTAATATTGTAAATGAAAGTTAGGGCATGAAATTGATGTTACTCCTACGGATCGCTGCAGGGAAAAAGCCGAATGTTCCAACATCTTCAGGACAAAATTAATATGTCTTTATGATTAAAAGACGGTCATTTTGGGTATTACTTAGATACTTGTAACAGTAAATTAAATATACATGAAAACCCCCTAAAGAAGGAGGATTTTTATGTACCAACTTTAGCAGAACCACTGGTAACAGCATTTAGAACCAGAATCAGCTCATCAACTGGGAAAAATAAAATAAAAAATACTATTGGAAAAATGGTATGAATTACCTCAGCACATAGTTTTACAAGTTTGTGATGGAAGATACTTAATATTGTTTGAAATTCAATCAGGTTTATTATCACAATATGAAACTAAAGCAATCACTTTTCAAGGCCTGGTGTTACTTTTAGTTAGAACAGAAACAGGTTCAAATACAACCTTTATTGCATACTACAGGAACAATCATGCTTTTGCCAACAGATATAGGCGTCATTCAAGGCTTCGTCGACGCCCCTCCACAAGCACTTATCTGGGTGAAAAGGGAAGACATGATCTGCCTTTAATAATCTGGAAAAGTTCACCCTTTATCCAAGGCAAACCCAGATACAGGAAACGTGCCTTTTGAGATAAAACACATGTTATCCCCATTTACTGAGCGCCTGTTAGACCCATAGAGACTAAGGGATTAAATATATAAGGACATTGATCCCTGGAGGGGGTTCTGAAATAAAAGCTAAACATTTTCCAAGAGGTTGGAGAGTAAAAAAAGAATATAATATGCTGAATCATTGACAAAGAAGACAGAAGATGCGTTTTAATACTATGTCCATTGTATTTGGACCACATATAACAAAACAAATTTCAAAAAGAGTTTATAAAAATGTAAAAAGAAAAGGTGTACAATTCCAAGCTGTTTAGAGGATACAAATATTAATTGGCTTAACATGGTAGTAGCTCCCTGGTTGGGTCAAGAGGTGTTTTAAACATTATACTCTAGCATAATTTCACAATACAACAAAAGCTAAGGGAAACAGATGCAGAATCCAAGGATAAGTTATGCTTGGAGAACCAAGGTTGGTTAAACATGCTGAATAAATAGATACACAAACAGATATTGAAAGATAAGATTGTGAGGAAAAAAGAGAAACATATTGGTGAAGGATAACTGGGGTAAGACCAAATGCAAGCAGATCAGCGATCTTGCATAAAATCTATACTAAAAGTGCATGTACAAAATGCAGGATAACAGAAAATAAATTCTGATTTATAAAAACACGCCCATGCACAATAACTTAATTTTCCATTATAGGCCTAGAACACTACTTTACTTCAAAATTTTTATGCAATGTTCGGTCCTATTCAGAGCCACATTTAAATATAAATGGGTCAAGCAAAGCTCTGAATAAAGGCCATTCTGTATTTAGAATAAGCCACTGATCAATGGTTGGTAATGGCAAATAAATAGGAGTATTGTTAATTAGAGAGAGCTGAGCTAAAAGGCAAAGGTCTCGTTTAACCGTTGGGTCTATGTTCCTACCCTCACCTATGGTCATGAAATCCGAATCATGACTGAAAGAACGAGATCCCGGATACAAACGGCCAAAATGAGCTTTCTCTACAAGGTGGCTGAGCACTCCCTTAGAGACAGGGAGATATCCTTCCGGAGAGGTTCGGAGTAGAAAATCTTCCCCTCATTGAGAGGAGCTAGCTGAGGTGGCTCAATGTTAGAAATATTTTATTTATACTCCGTTTGTAATTCATGGCTTGTGTTCTAATGAACTATTATGGTGTATTATGTGTGATTCATCTTTTATTAACTCATGCTTAAGATTGTTCCAGATAAAGGTCATGCAACGGACGGGTTGTGAAGGAGGCCTGAACAGCCTCTATCACATGTTTATTTTCTTCAAACATGTGTTCTTTTGAACAATTTGAACATGCTTTGTTTTAACATATGTGCTGAGGTTTAAAGTAAGATCCTTTTGTTTCCCTTTCCCTTTATTTAAACCTCAGCTGGTGTAATTAGGGACATCCCCTTTTCTTCAATAAATAGCAAGGAGAAAGCTGAAGACTGCAGAGTGGGGTGGAGATTGTAAACTCTGCAGTCTCCTTCCTACTGTCCTCCCGAGTAACTAAATTAATTGCCTTCTTTTTTTCCCTTTATGTATGTATAATGTTTTAGGTGCTTAGAACTGACACTCAGACATGCTTGAAACACCTCCCTAGGATGCTGTTTCAAGCCCAGGGGGCGACTCAGGACACGCTGGAGGGGCTATGTCACTCAGCTGGCCGGGGGGGCGCCTTGGACTTCCCCCTGCAGAGCTGGAGGTGGTGTGTGCAGAGAGGGAAGTCTGGGAGCCTAAAGCTGAAGACGAAGAGTATTATTAATGGCACATTTGAGTCTGATGCAGGAACTGATTATATTAACAAGTAAAGCTAGTTTCCATGGTGCTTATTGCTGGCTGTGATATCTCAGATTTATGAATCACATGTAAATATTTTGTTCCCAAAAGTGTCTTCAGGCAGAGAGTTGATACATTCTTAGAGAAATTTGCACTGGTAGGAGCTGTTTTCCCAGGTACCCCAGAGGGGTTAGTAGTTCTACCTAATTTATGAATTAAATACACTTTAAGCCAAAATTGGGAAAGTAGGACCTATTTATGAGATCTAAAATGGGCAAAAATGTTATTTTTTGTTACATCATATCATATTTAGATGTTTCCTAATCTGGGGTGACGGTGGGGTCAGAAGCAACCAGAAGGTCGCCCGTTTGAACCTCAGTTCTGGCTTTTTTCTTCATTGTGTCCTTGTGCAAGACACTTCACCTGCATTATCTAATGATGCTTGTCAGAGCGCTCAATGTCATTTATATTTTCTTGTGTATTTGAAAACCCTGCATCCAGCTGTCCTTCCATTTTTAGATGCGTGTTTCATGTTGTTCTCTCCAACACAAGACCAAACTCAGCACAGCAATGATCTATATGGACTTTAATCCGTTTATAAGCCTGTCATCATCATCACGGGTCAAGTGATCCCTGTGATCCTCGAAAGTGCGTTCCTTCTTAATTCTCCCATTAACAAAGGCACAAGCACCCATTGCACAGCACTTTGCATGGGTGTTTCAATGTTATTTAAATTTCTACAGCCAGTCAAATTTATCCCACCTTGTTAATATTGACACATTAAACTGCAGTATGATTACTGTGATGGAGAAGAAAAACTAAAATATTGTCTAGAATTTAAGCTGCTTATGAACCTTTTTTATTCGCGTGACATCGGCTCAGCTGCGCCTGCATATATCACACTTTGGCTTCTGATCAGATAAAGTCGATCGACGATTAATGTTTCATATAAATATCTGGGAGGAATTATGGTGCAATCTGGTTCAAGTTCCCCAACATCTGCGTCACCAACTTCCCCTGTCTCTGAAATCTGTGTATCTAGTACAGATGGATCATAGCTGGCATGTGGGAATAACTTTTTCATGCAAGGTGTTTCAGGCCTTGTTTTATGACTATGCAAGCTCTACTAATTAGACCCCAGAACTTTGATGAAAGAAGCAAAAGAAAACAGATTATTAAATTTGATATTGGCTGCCATAAGGTGTGACCAAAACACTAAAAGAGCCTACTCACGTACTATGTGGTACGTTGCTTTATTTATTTCTACACTCCTAGCTCAATCTGAATCCATACATAGATATTCTGACCAGATTATTGCACCATGTTGTCGTATTACATTTTATTTCTGTGTTCTAATTTTGGGTTTTGCTCTATACATTTTTAAACATAGCACAGTTGAGTATTTTTAGCATAAGAAGACCACATATTCCTCATGCATCCAATGAGTAAAAAACAAAACAGAAAAGTAAAGTTTCTACTTTTTTTCCCCATTAATAATCCCCGAGATCTTTCCTTTCTTTCATACATATATTACTCTATGAATAACTTAAAATCATAATCTAACTTTGAAATTTTATCTGTAAAAAAAGATGAAATAAATACCAATTTCTAGCTCTTCTACAAGCAGTGTTGTCAGGTTCTTTCTGACAATATATACGCTGGCTCGAGTATCAAGATGCAAGAGAGCGCTAGCATAGCATGGGTCATTAGATTATGTGTAACCATTAAAACAGCTTAACTGAAAAAAAATAAACTGTCTGTAGTGTAATCCCTTCTAATCTGCTGCAGGCTGTTTTGCAGAAAGTCGGGTCATAAATCCCACTAAGCCCGTTCATTCACAGTATCTGCTTTTATAAAGATTGCAAATATTAATTCTATCATCCTGAACTTTAGCATAACTGCTTAGAGAAATTCATGGAAAGATGCCAAAAATTGCATACATTTCTTTGATCTCTCTTTCATCTGCCATATTTTAATTTCTTTATTCTAGCAAAAAATGCAATTTCAACCTTCAGGGACTAACTTGCAGGGCAGTCATTAAGTGTCGCAGCTTGTCTAATGTTCTACCTTGTGTGGGAGACTGGGAAAGGATAGTGAATGAACCACGGCAAAATGTTAATGTCAATAACGCTACGTGAACATGAAGGCTCTGGAATGCAAGTCGATTAAAAAAGGGCTTATTTTTTCTTACAGCAAGAAAAAAAAATGTTGATTTTTGTAGTCAGTTTGGTGAAATTAGGATATTTTGTCACGATTTGTCTTCAATTTAATGTTTTGTTTTCTAATTCAGTGCAATATTTATTTATTGATGTTACTTCTTCAATAACTCAGTGCAATATATATGTATATATATACTCTTACCCTGTACATAGCTAGCTCTTACTCATAGAAAACATATTTATTGTGCTGGAACACGGTCTTAGCTCTGTTACTCTGGTAGCCAAGTAATCGACATTTCGTTGTCAAGATTCACCTTGTGTTTTTTTGTGCAATGACAATAAAAGAAGTCTAAGTCTAGATGGAGAGAACTTTGGTTCTGAGCTCAATAGTGATGCACAGATCACCCCTCTAATCTTTTAGGTACTGTATTTTCAGTGTAGAAATAGGTAAATTATTTAGTACATTCATTTGTAAACAACTAATAATTATAAAAAATAAAATTCAAGGTTTATTTATTTCAGTAAATCACTTCAAAAAATAAAACAGATAAAAATTAATTACATGAAAACTGATGTTTCGAAGCCTCTAATTCTGTCAACAATTTTCATTTTGCAGCTACTGCAGACATGATATTTAGTACTAGATAAGTGGAAGAAGAAATAATTCAGAAATGTCGCCTTAATGATAAAACGTGAATTTGGTTGCTGTTATTCGCACTTTCCTAATTGCATGTAGTTCTCTTAATGCCACTTGTATGCAAGTCAGTTTTGTTTTGTTGCTAGGTTTTGGGTTTTTCTGTTATCATCCCCCAGCTTCCTGAGCTTTCCTGTGTCCTATGAACCTTCATCACATTATAACCTTCAGACATGCTGAAGTCGTTTTGCTCCTTCAATCCTTCACCCCCTCAGACCACAAAAAACAGCCTAAAGGTTATTTTAAAAGGTATTTGAAATCCCACTAATGATTCTCATCTGACTGCATATTCTAATTTAATTAATATAACTATTGTGCTGTAGATCTCCCAAAGAGTAAAGGGCATCAAACAATTTCCATTACTGTTGCTGCAGGAGCTTGTTTAGGAAGACATTAGTTGGACACAATAATTAGAGAACATCAATGTATCAGTGGAGAGAAATCTTGCAGGAACAGAAATAGTTAGTTATAGTTTTACCAAGATAATTAGGACAGAGGAAAAACTGCTTTAGAATGCAGGGATGTCAACTCTAAATACCAAATCAAATTTGTTTGTTGTATTTTTAAAAAGGTCATTAAAGATTCGCAGATTCTGTTCAGAAAAAGAGACGGTCTCTGAAGAACTTCAAAAATGTGGGACAAAATGGAAAGTTTAAGGGATGTGGCTGCTTTTGTAATGAAACATACAAAGCTGAATAGGTGGTGTAGCCCAATGGTTTTACCAAGAAATCCAAGACACAAACTACACAAATTTTAGCTTGTTGATGTTAAACTGCATCAGAAAACCGAAAACCTCTCAAAGAAAAAACACTGAATAATCAGAGAAGTGAAAAAATTAGGCTGCATTCATAAAAAAAACAATGCTAGGAAAATGGCCAAACACTCTCCTGTTCAGTTCGGTGTGTAGCTGGATCTAGTTCTCCTTCTGTGAAATGTGCATAACTAATATAGGAAATTGGGAACACACAAGAAGCATATAAAAGATTTAAGAAGATTCAGTTTATGAAAAAAATGCATTAAAGCTAAAAAAAAAACATTTTCAATCTGAATTATAAGAATAAAAAGAGCAAGAAAATGTAGAGCCTATTTCTCCTGTGTGCTGCTTTTAAACCCACTTGTTGTTGCTTTTGTTAAGTTTAAGTTAGCAATCCCAGCAGATGTTTCATTCATATGTCATAAAATATGCAAAACAAAAACCTTGGAGCAAGCATAGACATTCAGTAAAGTAAATGCCAGACTTAAGTCTCCACAAAGGAGGCTTGCATGACATGCAAGAGGAAAACCAAATGTGCTTTTCTGTCATTTAGAACACGGACTCCTAAAACTGCTCTTAGTATT
>NW_015150471.1:2207314-2209391 GCF_000732505.1 Cyprinodon variegatus
TGGAAGACATTTTGTCCCGTAACGCTCGCCGTACTGTTGGGGGGGAGAAGCGGTGGGGGGGAGATGTTCATGTTGCTGTAGTCTGCAGTCTGGACGTTAGATGTTGCTGAAAATTACACACTGTAGCTTTAAGGGTAATCTTACAATAATTTATAGGCACAAATATAATGTAAGCCTGTGTGTGCTAATATTTTCCTTACATGTTGTAGGTCACTATATTTTTTCTGTTTGATATTCAAAGTTATGCAATTTAAATGGTTGAAAAGTTGCGGGAAAATCTTAAGTGCTAATTGCAGCTTAAAACAGAAGCGACAGAACTCAGGTCTATTCAGGGTTATGCACTCTTAAAGACTAATCAAACACTTACTAATTAATTTTTTACTTAAAAAAACTTGGTAAGGAATTAAGAGTGCAAGAGCAAATCTACTGACATGTGTCAAACAAAATAAAAAAATATTGTGTTGCACTTTCCTTAACAATTTTTATCTGTGTTCATTTACATTTAAAATGAATGTTGCCGTTTCATACACCGTGCCGTGATTGGCCCATATTTCACCTTCATAAAATGATAGAGAAAAATAAACAAACACGCCTAATTAGCTCCATAAGAACGGAAAACAAAGGCTTTTAAAGTAAATACACATTTCTTGGGATTGAAAATAATTTCAGAGGGCCAAAGCGCAAAAACATCTATCATCTTTACTCTTCATTCTGAATCTTCCCTCCTGCAATGCAGACATTTTCATGGCCTGATTATATGCAGCGGTGATGCTTGAGCAGTTTCAGTGAGTGATTGGAGGAGAGCGTTGTGGTGGCCTTTTTCCAGGTTTAAAGTATCCTTAGAGTGATTAAAAGGGAGGGACAGGGAAAGAACAAACAAAGAAAATGTGCGTTTGTAGGAGTGCATTTTAAAGCAGACACCTGCAAGAGCTTCATGGTTTTATACCACCACGGTTTTTTTTTTGTTTAGTGGATGCATGGAGACCACACAAGCAAATGAGCCCAACTACAGCTCATCTGATTTGCATTAAGTAAATTCAGCTGCTGCAGCTTGCAGAGACAAATATTTTCACGGTCTGGAAAGCAGAGAGCTGCTGAATGACAAGTGTTGGAAAACAACCACAGCAATGCTTTCCAAATGATGTATAAATAAATGATGAGTACATATCTGCTGTCAATACAACATAATCAGAGACTGGATCAGGGGGAGAGTCATAAGGGCAGCTGCTTCATAATATGCATACATTTACTGTTGACTTTAGGCACAACTTCCTAGTACTGGATTTGACCCTCTTTTGTCCTCAAAACAAGGCAGAGAAGTAAACAATTTCAAGATAATCTGAGCTCTAAGTCCTCAGGTCTGTTTAGTAAATAAAAAATCGTCAAATAGAACTGAGGGGCAAAAGTCCGGCAGGAAAATACCCCCATAGCATTGCACCAAATCCATCAATGTTAAATATTCCTGAAAGCATGGAAAGGTGGGTGATTCAAGTCCAGTTTCTGACCCAGTCATCAACATGTAGTAGTTGAAATAAGACTCTTCAGATCAGTCCAGATGATTTGTTTGAATCATAAGACTCCTTTTCCCTAATGTAAACTGGCAGAAGTGGCTGTAGGAGGTATTTCACGGCTGCAGACAGCCCCCTTCAGTGTTCGCCGTGATTGTAACAAGAGCCTATTGAAGGTGTTGCTCCTTTTTATTTTTTCATCTCTTATCAGTCTACCAATATTTTTTCCTGGCTTGATAAAGCCATTTTCTACACATCTACTGCTACCTCATCATCTTTTCTTTGCCTCACTATTTCTGTTTAACCTGAGAGGTGGTTTTGTCTGAGAACCCCAGTAAGTTCAATCTGTTAGTTCAATCTCTAACGTTCTGCTCTCTCTGCTTTTCCTCAGAGTAGCTTTGCCTCGTCTGTTCCTGTTTGGCTGTGACGTCATCCTGGAAAGAAACATCAGCTGTGCTGCTTCCATCAACACCCTTGTTTATACAGTAGATGCTGGAGATCGGCCTGTTTTCCAGTGTGGTCCTGTTTCTCTGACCGTGACTGGCTAGATGTGCTCTCTTCATCCTCTG
>NW_015150471.1:2210624-2214069 GCF_000732505.1 Cyprinodon variegatus
TGACTGGATGATCTGGTAGAACTGTAAAGTGCCTTGAAATGACATGTGTTGTGAATTTGGCGCTATAGAAATAAACTGAATTGAATTGAAAATTGAATTAAGTCAGAATTTTCTGAAAGTGCTCAGGCCATTTATTCTGATCTGACCTGTTGCCGCTCATAATACTACTTTTATTTTTTATGCCACTACTCTGGCTATCAAACATGTTTTTTTGACTCTCCTCTTGATTCAACAACAATGTATGCCTTAGTTACACTGTGTTTTTTTTTTGCTCTCTTGTCTGCTGTAAGAGTTGTTAGGCCTGATCAGTTGGCCCACTTAAATCAACAATGATGTTCACAAGGTGCTTTGCATGGACCATTTATGACTGAATGTGAGCTTGTAGAGGGTAAACATGAGATGGAGCCTTCTTTGCAAACTTTGTACAGCTCATAAAGAGAAATGGCATGCTAGTGAGCATGCACATTGTTCCATAAATCTACATTTTTTTATATGTACAACTTTTTCAATTTATGAGAATACTTATATTATTAGTACAGATCCTACTCAAGCCTTTATTCAAAACCTTTGGAACACTTCATAAGGTCATCTGTTAAATGTTTTAACAATTTAGAAACACATTTATTTACCCTAAGTCATAATTCATTAAAAAGATCAAGTCCAATCAATTAAATTTTTTATTTCATTTTCATTTCTGCTTTAGCTGAATGATTGAATGTTAATAAAATTGTCAGATAAGCCTTTAAATGAACTCTGGGCATCTAAAACCCAGAAAAAGGAACACACAGTACACTGGAGGGAAAGGAAAATACCACCTAGTTCTTAATCTAAAGTAGGTCTTAAGCTTCAAATGAAAAAGGGTCTTATGGTTTATTAAAATGGGAGTTATTTCCTTTTTCCGTAGTCTCAGTATTGCTCTTTTCAATCCAAAGCTCCTGTTGATATTTCTGGTGCTCTTTATTGTTTGTTTTTTTACACTAAAGGGCCTATAGATGTTTTCAAATGATTATGTTTGAGAAAGCAAACGTTTACTAAGAGCTGGAACACTAACAGGCAGGATATGCATCACCTTGGTTTTGGGTTATTACATTTAAAAACTTTTAAATTCAGTTTTGTTTATTTATATAGTGCCAACTCACAACACATGTTATCTCAATGCACTTAACAGAGACAATTCAATTCAATCCTACAGACAAATGTAAAAATGTTGACATTTTAGAAGCACATCCAAGCATTTTAGTGAGAATAAATTTGTACTGGCTGTAATACTTACATGCAGCAGTGGTGCAATTATCAATAAAAATGTCAAACTCTACCACTAACTTTGATCACGGATTAAATCACGGATTGCTTGGTCCCGCAATGAATCCTGGGTAAACCAAGGATAGCGAGGATACATCGGACCCGTCCTTCAAATTAGGCAAAAAGAAGGACGCATTTTAAGGTCGCACAACGAGGATGCTTGGAATCCGACCAGACCTCGGCGCTGCCCTATGACATAATTGTCCTTCGAATCTGGCCTTCTAAAGACGCGTCCCATGATTTCGAACAGAGCATTGGTCTCTTCACTGCAGTGGACCAGACTTGGCCTTCAGTTCTGAACACTCTGAACATCTTGTTGCTCATTCATTGGATGGAAAAATCTTTGTAGAACACTCAGCCTGGCTTTAAAGTTATTTCTCCAAGAAGAAGCAGTTTGTTTTTATCAAGTAAAGGTGCTAAACGTCCAGCAGTCTTTCTCCTTGGAAATCAGGGTCACAAACTTCAAGTAAAAAAAAAACTGAAGCCATAAGGAATATAAAGGCGACCAAAAATCAAAACTTAAGGTAAATTTACAGTATATCCATTTTTTAAAGAGCAAATCAGACTTTTGTTCTGATCCAGAATGCCTTTCTACAGCGAGTCCATCACTGTCTCTCTCTTCTCTGAATCAGCTTTTTATTCCAGTGGAAAAGGATCATTACTAAGTGCATTATTTTGACCAGCATCGTAATAAACAGTTTATCATAGTATTTTCAGGAATGGTGCAATCCCAGAGCTCATGGAAACAATACAGATGTCAGCTAAATATAATGCCATGGTGAAAGTCTTTTATACAAATGCTTGTGTATATATATATATATATATATATATATATATATATATATATATATATACACACAAAAGGAGAGTTTTCCAATCCAATCCACTTTATTTATATAGCACGATTTCAATAAACAAGGTTTCCAAAGTGCTGCACAAAAAGATAAAATAAGTAAAATAAATAAAAGTAAATAAAATAAAAGCACTGCCCGCACAGGATAAAAAGGAGATTTTCTGAACATCTTATAGCTATTAGCCTGAATCATGCCCTATGAAGTAAAAAGGCTACTGAAGGACAGGCCTGATAGCAGCAAAAACCTCAAACAGGAGTTATTTGACCAGATGATGTCCTTCTGAGCTTTCGCTCTCTGTTACTAAGGCAGGAAACATGAATTTAATTTTATTTCCACTGAAACTCACTGACTGTATTTTTTGCACAAAAAAAAAACAAAAACAAAAATCACATAGGCAGCCAATGACAGTAAGAAAATGTAATTTTAGGGGTCAGCTGCTCATTTATCCATACAAACAATTTAAGTGCGCTACAATTTATTTAATAGATTCTTAAACATATTTTTTCTAGGAAGGAGAGCTTGTCAGTGCAGCTCCTTGGTGATTGAGAACCAAAGACTCTGTTATCCAACAGTTTGAAATCCATTTCCAGCTCAGGGTCATGCACAGATGATCACTCAGGGAAAGAAGTTTAGAAAAATCCAGTGGGCTTAATCAGGGTCAGAGTTAGGCAATGCTCAGCAACATTCATAAAGAACTGAACTCACTCAGAGGTAAGGTCTTGGCAAAGGCAGTGTTCATAGGACAGGCGGGGTCCAGGAACAGTGTAATACTTGGCTCATGAAACAGGGCTTGTGAATAGGCAGATAATCTCACACAGAGCAGGAGTTTAAATAGGGAGCAGCCCAGGTGGGAACAATCAGTGATCAACAGCAGAGGGAGCACAAACAGGGCAGGGCTAAAATCATGACATCACCTGATCAATTTGTTCATGTAATTAAGAAATGTTGTCATTATATTTATTGTGTTATTTAATCTCCCCAGAATTAGTCAGAATTTGAAATGACTTGTTTCCTGCTTTTGCACATGAATACCCTGCATTGTCTGATAAAAAAAAACCTTATTTTTTAAATTGGTTGAATAGTGTTTGGAACAGTTCTAAATTGTCCTCTATTTGTAATCAGTGGCCGTAATAGACTACCGGTAAGCATTTTTATTTCTATATGGTTTGTTTTTGCGTCCAAATCTATTTGCTTACATTATAAGTAATCAATATGTAATTACGGTGGCTGAGAAGTGCAAAACACATTTACAATTCAAAAATACATTAACAAATAAAAAACAAAATAAC
>NW_015150471.1:2215445-2217857 GCF_000732505.1 Cyprinodon variegatus
AATCTGAGTAGCTTTTCTATGTGTTTTTTTTAGATAAACAATACTGGTGATTTTAAATGACTCTTATTCAAAAAATATAAAGAAACCTCTTATTTTATTTCCATAGAAGGAAAGGCTGAATTTAATGTATCTTTGTATTTCAATTAAAAAAGATAAATTATATATTGTATAGAAAAAAAAAATCATTTCTGTACATTCAGATGATTGTGGTTCACATGCTTGGAAAAGTTTAGTGGAAGAAAAAATGTATCAGCTTTTTTAGACATTTTTCTATTGTATGCTCATTATAGAAGTGAATAATCTGTAAAGTATATTCAGAGGAGATATTTGCCTGTGTGATAAACACTGTTTTATCTTTACCCTCTTTTCGTACAGCAGTATTAATGCCTTCTTCCAACTCAGGGGTGTTTGTGCCTTTTTTAAAACCCACTGAAATATATTAAGTATTATGGGTACCAACTCATCTTTTAGTTCCTTATACCGTTCGGCTGTATATCCTTCTGACCCTGATAATCTACTTCATTTGAGTCTATTAATAGCTCACTTAATAGACTCAGACTTGGCTGAGTTCTTCCTCAGTTATGTCTGCCACCATTTGTCCATTTTGCTCTGCATTGAACATCAGAAGTTCAATCTAATTGTCATTTTAAGCAAGGGTTGTGGAATATACTGTTCTATACACATAGTCAAATGCACTATGAATTGCCTTTAATTTGGTTGCAGTCTTTATTTGGGGGGGATCTTTAATTTTACGTACTGTACTATGTGCCTTTTTTTTTATTTCCATGCTAATATTTTCATTGGTTTTGAACCACTTTTATAGTGCATTAATTTCTTTTTAATTCAAAGTAAAATTTAATTTCTAATATTATTTTTTATTCTCTCAGAATATTTGGTTAGGGGGTTGTTTTATGTGTAATTTCCCAAATTTTTTAAGTCCCTTTGTAGATCTTCTAATCTTTTGTTCCTAGTTTTCTTCTTATAAGAGACTATAGCTATAAATTCACTCATAACGGCTTTTGGAGTGTCCCAAAGAATTGGAGGAGAGACTTATCTGTTGCCGTTTATGTCCAGGAATTCCTGTTTGTCTTTCTTGCTTCTCAAAAATTGCATCTTTAAGCAAATATGAGTTCAATTCCCAACCTGACCTGTAAATGTAAAGGAGCATAGCGCCCTAAGCTTTTAAGGAAATGGTTTTGATGTGGTTGAGCACATCCTTCCTAACTGACATCAGTGCAGGAAAGCAGCATAGCTCCAGACTTCCAGAATCTGTGACTTCATTACCCCTTCATGCCTATTAAATATTAAACATCCATATTACCCCTCGCTGAGGTCAAAAATTGGAGCAAATTACATGAATGCATGATAGACCGGGGGGCAAATGTAAGATCCATTTATCAATTATGTGACACGTAAGTTTAAAAGTATAATCACTTAACCGAGTCAGTAAAGCAGATACGAAGAATTTATAGCCATGAGGCTTTGTGGGGCTTTTATAAAACACATGACATCAGAGCAACTAAATGGAGCTTCTAAATTACACATCAGACGGTGATCAAATTCATTTGGGAGCTAGGAATGATTTTGGAACTGTAATTTCCATTCCCTGTAGTTTTCAGGTTGTAGACAACCATTTTAATTTGGCATTAGAAGCATCTGTTTCTCATGAATAGCTAACAGCACGTTTAAGGGAAGAAACTCCCTCAGTGGCTTTACAATCACAAACGTTGTGTCGAGTTCAGGCGTATGCCATGGCTAGCAGCTGATGCATACCTAAAGAGAATATTTATGACTGTCTGCTATGTCTAAGGACCAGCAAAGGTCACATGGAGTAGTTTCATAAAAAAACAAAAAAAAAACAGAAATTCAGTGTAGGAGTGTGTAGGACATCTTCTTTGGTCCACTGAACCTCTTCAGGGTCATTAGTGCATATAAATCCATAATACAACTGCTTTCCTCCAGTTCTGCCTTGACGTACATGTCAACAATGGGTGGTAAGGTTGCTTAAGGACCCAGATGCAGAGCTGAGTGAAGCAGAGATTATTTTTGACAGGTTTATTTGAAGAACAAAGGAAACCGAGGTACAAATCCAGAAATCTAACTAAAATGTTTAACAAACCAAAAACCAGGGAGACATCAGGGGAAAAACGAGCCTGAGGAGCCACGGGGAGACGACCTGAGTAGACAAGTACAGCATTGAGAAGGAACCATTATTTAAGGAGAACAGAACAAAGGATGGACTAATGAGCTGAATAAGGAGCAGGTGTGGGTGGAACTGGCAAGAGTGAATCCAAGGGGAAAGAAAACAAGCACAAGGGGGCAACAGAGTGTAACATAGGCCCCGTCCACACGAAGTCAAAACGAACACGAAACGCTAATATTTTCCAGAACGTTTGTCGTAAAGACGGACAC
>NW_015150471.1:2219422-2225013 GCF_000732505.1 Cyprinodon variegatus
TGTTCAGATCATGTTTTGATTCCTCTGCTTGATTATGTCAAGTGTCTTTAGTTTAGTTCTAGACTTAGACTCAACTTTTTATCCCTTGGGATTACTCCTTCAAGGAAATTCTGGTTCCGGTAGCTTATATAGAGAACAAATAGTTAAATCAAGATGCCATTGAAGATAATAATATGAAAGACAATATAAAAAATTGTCATACCTTTATCACCTAAATAGCATTATTTTATCAACCAGCTTCATATACATAAATATTTGTTCTATTTATGACTCTGTATTATTCACTCTTCTTGGATAAATATTGTTTTCCCTGCCAAGCTATGTTCATACCAGGCTTCTACTAATAAACATGTCTGCTCACTGCCTCTGCCAGTTTGCACCGTGGGGCTGCTCCAAAGAAGTAGCCTGCAATACAAACTGATTTAATGGCAATAAAGTAAATGTTTTGCAACAGACAACACAACAATGATCTTAGTTCCAAATAAAGTCTTTTGCATTAAAAAAATAAGAAGACATGATTAGAATATTCAAGAACTACTAAGGAGCCCTGGAAGCTCAAGATCTCCCTGGTGTGGAAACTGCTGGACGACCGATTTCAGAGGGTGTGGAAGAATAAAAAGCAACAGCTCCAAAATCCAAATCTCCAGTAATGACTTAAACTCTTTGGATAACTAATTCATTTTCAGACACAGCAAAGGTAAATCCATTATCCTACGGTAACATCTAAAACTTTCTAGGAGTTTCAAACCAAAGCATATTGTAAGAAACTCCAAGTGATGCTGCAGTGGTAGAAATGAATCGAACTGTGGAATAATGAAGGAGGACAATCTTCATTTTATTAGGTGTTCCAGTATGAAATATATGATGAAACTGGTTATGAAACAATATATAAAACAGGAATGGGCAAGACACTGCATTTGCATTGCAACCCGCCTTACTCAGTGTCTAACAGGGCAGCTAGAATGGAGCGTACCACTATCAGTGTGTGCATGAATGAATGAATGAATTCAAATTTACCATAACAGTGACATTGTACGAGCTACAATTTAAAGTAGTCGGATCAAGCCAATATTTAGGGCCCTTTCTTGGCTCTATAGTTTTTTCTTATTGCAGCTTTATAATTTAGTGTAAACTGAGGTTCATGATGTATGATTGCATTTCCTTGCTACAACCACTTGAGCAAACAGCAGGGGGGCTGCTGCTGCTGATGCAGTCAATTTTTTCAGGATGACTAAATGAGCTGTTATAGCTTGGTGTGCTATGGATGATCACACTCTTCACTAAACAGCAGTGATGACCTCAAAGATTATGTTCTGAATGCTCAAAAGTTAATCAGGCAGTAATGAGGAGGTAGGAGTGAGAAAAACACAGGGTCACTCTTCGGCTCTCAGATCGCTCTATGTACATAAATAAAACATACTTGGACAATGTTCTATAAATACATGCAAGTAGGCATTTTTTTTTTTTTTGCTTTGCAGAGAGCTCACTTAATTTGTTGCAGATGACTGAATTCATCTTAGTATTTAGAACGCCCATGACATTTAACAAAAATCCCATCAGGTGCAATTTGGATTTCAATCTAAAGACATGGACAGAAACAGCTTCTTGCAATTTTACAGCTTCCTTACTTAAAGGTGGATTTAGTGGAAGTCTTCCTAGGACTACAAAAGGCCTTTGCTACATTTAACCATAATGCTCTTTCTGATAGAATAAGTTTTTCTGTTTTTGTAACATTTGTCCATATTTTAAAATATTACCTTTTGTTTACATTCCAAACACTTTCAAATGCAGCTCCTTGTGTTAACCGATGTCCCATGGGGCCCTATGCTGGGTCATGTTCTCTTTAGCATGTATTTTGAAGGGAAAACATAGCAATAAAGGAAAATAGCCATACCAAAAATGATCAAAAAATTTAAAATTACAATTTCGCAGTTGTGGAGGTGGATAGCGGTTAGCGCACACGACCCATGTACTGAGGCCTTAGTCCTCAACACGGCCGACCGGAGTTCGAACCCAACCTGTGGTCCTTTGCTGCATGTCTCTCCCCCTCTCTCATAATCCCTTTCCTCTCAGCCTACTGTCGAAAAAGCGAGCCACTATGCTGCAAAAACTCAAAAATATTTATATAATATAATTTCCCCACATAATGTTTTCGTAGGATGAGAAAATAATCTTTAAACCACTTTTTAGCAACAAAAATCGACTCTTTTCCTTAAAAAAAAGACAAGGACAATAGATGATGATGGTGTTTCATCTGGTCTGTAATATGTTAATTATTGTTGAATATGGCACACATAATCCATTAAATAATGACAGATAAATAGAGGTGTGGATGTTTAGTTACACAGAAGTGAGGCAGTGAGAAAAATGTTTTCTATGCAGCAAAGATTAGAGAACTCTATGAAAGTCAACGTCTGAAGATGATTACTTTCTTCTCATCTATTAAAGCACTACACTGCTGGAATCACTTTTTCCTCCTATACTTTTATAGTGGAAAAAAGTAGAGGGATAAGGACACTGTTTATGCACAGCTACGACAGCGACCACAATGCATGACTGAAACACAATAGGTAATATAATAGATGGAAGGAATGTTCTGACCTTTCTTGTTCACATAAAAAAACAGTCCTTCAACAATGTTTTGAATCACAGACAAACTGGGTTTAATACAGCATTTTAAATCCCTCTATGGAAGGTGTTTTTTAAGGGTTTCACGGCCAGAAAACATTTCTTCTGACCTCCTTCTTCTAACCACATAAATCTCCTGATAAATCTTTAATTTTATCTTGAATTAGAGCTGTAGACTGTATTTTGCCTAAAGTGGTGTTGAAAAAGAAAACAAGAAAGAAAAGAGTCTCTGGAGATAACATATTTATGATATTTACGCTTCAGCAAGAAGCAAAACCACCAAATTAGGGAGGCAAGATATATAAGGAGTAGAGCCCTGAGCGTGCGTCTCATCTATTTAGTTACATCAAATCACTCAGCAGGTTACACAGCCTTAATGCACACAATTATTTTCTCATTGCTGGCTCATTAGGTCCACCTGGTGACTCTTTTATTAAGCTAGCAAACTCAAACAATAGCAACTTTCCATATTAAGCAACAATCAAATTAATATGGGCTATAATTAAAGTCTTTGCAGTGAAGTTCTCACAGCCTATAACCTGCTAATGACAAAATAAAGAAAACAATAAAATAAACACATGGACGTAATTTTATGAACTAAAATTTGTTTCTTTGCATTTTTTTTTATGTTGGATCTGGATTGTTCTTCTCATGGATGCATTTTTCCCAAAACATATTTTTCAATGATGAGACAATGAATGGAATTACAAGACTAAAGCAAAAAAAATCTAAAGAAATCATAATATTTACTTAATAAAAAAAAAAATAGAATTAATAAAAGCAGTCATGGTGATAATCTTAACTTCCTCCAGTTTTCTTTTGCTTAAATGCATTCATGTCTGGGTTCACATAAAGTGTAGAGTTTTAATTTATCTATTAGTGATCAAAAACTCTCTGTTGTTTGACATATTTTGCATCCTAGTCAAACAAAAGGCACAGATACATGTGGTTCAGCATGAAGCACTAACAGTAATTTCCCAAATTCCAACATGAATTAAAATACAATTATTAACTTCAGAAAGATGAACACTTTTATATCACCCTGAGCTTTTACAGTACACAGGTACAAGTTCCTGTGATCTATCAGAAGAGTTACCTGACCTCTAAAACAAATCCTAAAAGCATATTTTGTTGTTTTTATAGACAACAAACAGTACTGTAATGTACATAAAGTAGAACCTGTGAAAAGAAACAGAGATTTAATTAATGTCACAATGAATAATCTAGTTGGATAGTATGTTTCCTTATTTTTTTATTTTTAAAACAGATAAGAAGTTCCAAAACACACTTTCTCTTACAAGATAAAAGTCTTAGGAGGCAGATTTAATGAAAGTAGACATACATTTTCCTATATCAAGTTAATAAATCCATTGAAATGCTAAATGGTAAATTACACACATCAACAAAAGAAAGGATCATAAAATGAGAAATGATCAAAATATAATCTGTAAGTGTAACATATCATGTAAGTGAAGACATTTATGAAAGGAGGTCTATTACATAAATTTTTCAGAACCAACTATGTGACTCATGTACCTCTCCTCCCCACACTGCTGTGTTAGTGGGAAACAAGCCAAACCTGTTTGGTTTTGGTACAAAGATTTCGATGCTAGGGCTTTTTCATTTGTAGTGTAACCATTAGGGTTGGGAATTGATAAGATTTTCACGATTGCGATTCTCTTATCGATTCTGTGAAACAATGATACCTTCGCCTGGGACATTCTATTTCTGCCTACCTTGGCAAAAACAGAAGGTAGTGAACGGAAGCTGCCAGCCTCTGAGCCATCCAGGCTACCCGTCTCATCACAGTCATCTAAATCTAATAGAGAAGGCTTCCGTTTAATGAAAAAAGCATTACTGCACAATTTCTGAAAATCGACTCATCTCCCCCTGATTTAAATAAACAAGTGTCACCTTTCTCTCGCTCCCCTAACTGCGGAGCAACTTCGTAGCATATTTCGTTACATCCATTGCAATAGCTAGAAGTTCTAATTAAACCTGCTTGCAATGAAGGGCTGTATTAACGAGAAAGGCACACTCCCTTAATAACCCCAAAGAAAGGTAGAAAATTGGTTTATTTCCAGAAATGGCAGAAGATTTACTAGAAACCACATTAAAGCCATTGATATAAAACTAGCTACTTACCACCAGAGTTGCCTTCCATGCTGGTCGTAACTTCAGCTTCTGTCCGGAAGCATTTAAAACACGGCATTCGTTTTAGTGTGTTTAGTGTAGGTGTTTCTGCATGTTGGATGTATTTTCTCCTGCGGATGTAATCGGCTCTTTGCAATGATTGCAAAGCGCCTTGTTGCCATCTTTCTCTTCCTTAAAATGAAGCCAAGCTTTCAATTGCTTTGACCGCTTTTTTTTGCTTTTCTAGACTTACACCTGGTCACGTTGTACCAGCTTACTGAATACCATGTGCGTAACTTGCATAAAAACCATGCTGCAAGTCGTGGTGCCCATCGCTAGGCTCTGGTGCTGCTGGGAATCATTAAGAGAACCAAACGACCCATTCATCGGTTACCATTTGCATGTTTCCAAGCAATACAAGTTTTTGTCTATATAAGACTCAAACTCACTGCGGATCCAGACATTTGATTTGAGAAAGCTTCCTGGAGAGGTGGGGAAACGTCTTCAAATCTTGGAAACCAAGTCCAGTGGATATTTTTTTGAAATTTTTACGGAATGACTATGACCTGGATGACTGGGAATCTTCATCAGCATTAAGAGAATCATTAAGCGAGCTGCCAAACGGTGCCATGGAACCAATTGGAACACACGGAACCGGTTCTGAACAGGAACCAGTTTTCAATCCCCTCACTAGTAACCAGGGGGGGATTTACCATTAGGCAATACTAGGCAGTTGCCTAGGGCCCCAAGTTCCCGGGGGCCCCATAAAACTCTGTTTACATGTATGTTTAATAAAACTATTACTTATTTGTGCACATTAATTATTAGTT
>NW_015150471.1:2225867-2235924 GCF_000732505.1 Cyprinodon variegatus
ATGTTGTCTTCTCCATTCAGAGGGCCCCCTGCCACTCTTTGCCTAGTGCCCCACATTTCCTAAATCCGCCCCTGCTAGTAACCATAACTAATGGAAAAAGCCTAAAAAGTGTGTAAAACTGTACTGTACCCATCTGAGGTGGTACTACTGGAAAATAAACTTTTGACATTTGAAGGAAAATACATCTTTATAAGCCAAAACTTACATTTAAATTGTAACATATATACACTGAGACCACTGTTTTAGAGTTAAAAGACTTAACATTACATTTCTTTAAGACTTTTCAAAATTTGCCTTGACATTATTCTGTTAATGTTGGAACCTGTAAATCATTTAATTGTTAGCTTAATTTGTTGTAAAACGGTAATATTGTTTAAGATAAGAAATAATACTAGACCATCAAGACCATCTTCCTGGTAAGACCACCAACCTACTGTGAAGAAAAGACAGCAAGTCTTAGGATTTCCCAGGCTGCTATTTCATAGCCCTGAGTAAAGTAAAAATACTCAGTAGGATAAAATAATAATAATCCTATCTTGAAAAAGGAGGCATAAATTTTAGATCAGTATAAATAATAGCTGTGTGAAGAAACAAGGTTGCATTCACATTAATTTATCATTAACATAATATATTTACTTCTGCCATTTTTTATTTATAATGATGCACGCCTACCCACATTCATATAGATTTTGGCAGAGCAGACTAGCAACTGTTTATTTTGCATTCAGTGCAGAATGAGCCTTCCAGTCTTGCAAAGGTTTCATGCATGAGGTGGGAGACATTGTTCAACAGTGATATTATATTTCTTACAGTCCTTCTGTCTCCCCAACCTGCATGTGTCCAGGGAGCCAAGGACTGAACTTGGCTTCATATGATCTAATCAAACTGCTTTCTCTCAGCTGCAGATATACCACAACATAAAATATGACCAAACAGTTGAAGCAGGTCTAAGGCAGCCCTTCATAGTACTCCAAAAGATCCCACCAGTTAGAGCATGCTCTGGTAGAATACTGGGAATTACCTAGACTTTGATAAGGCTTACCAACTCCTGAATATTAGATTTAAACTATGGTGGTTTAGGTCTTCATTACATTTATACATGATGGATTGTTGTCTGTGAAACAGTGGGCATAAGAAGAAAATGTATTTAAAGTGTATATCTGAGATTTGTGGTTTTGGTTAATGAATAAAATCCATCCGTCCGTCCGTCCGAAACACAGAAACAAATAAGACAAACGACCATTCACGCACACACATCTAAAGAGAATGCAGAAAAGCCAATTAACCTGACAATCATGTTTTTGGACTGTGGGAGGAATCCGGAGTACCCTGAGAGAACCCACGCATGCTCAGGGAGACCTTGCTGATGAATAAAATCTTAAAAAATAAATTTTAAAGGAAATTCTATATAACAGCAATTATATATTTATGTAGTACAAAACATATGGGTTTTTACCTTATGTCCGCAGACAGAAGTAAAAGCAAATTACTCCATCATCCCTGTTAAAAGATTCAAAACCAAAAAGGGTAAGAATCTGCAGGTTCACTAGTGGTTCCTAGAATTTCTAAAAGTAGAATGGGAGGCAGATCTTTTAGTTATCAGGCTCCTCTTCAGCAGAACCAACTACCAGTTTTAGTCCAGGAGGCAGACACCCTGTCTACTTTTAAGGCTAGGCTTAAAACTTTCCTTTTTGACAAACCTTATAGTTAGAGTGGCTCAGGTTATCCTGAGATATCTCTATAGTTATGCTGCTATAGGATTAGACAGCTGGAGGACATAGGGACCCCTTTTCATTCTTCTGCTTGATTCAATTTCTATTCTCACATTTTATAGTATTCTTTAGATCAATCTCTAACATTATGTTCTCTCTGCTTATTCTCATAGTAGCTTCATCTGCTCTGTTTCTGTTTGGCTATAACACCGTCCTGGGGAGAAATATCAGCTGTGCTGCTGCCATCAACACCTTTGTTTATAGATGTTTGAGCTTTATCTGTTTTTCAGTGTAGTCTTGTTTCTCTGACTAAATGTATGTGCTCTCTTCATCCTCTTACATGGAAGCTGACTCGGAGCTCACCTGCCTGGCTGTGTCTTTCCTGGACGGGGTGCCTGTGGAGCTGTTTGACAGTTGCCTTTTGTATCTCTACTTCTTTCTGTATGTCCACTTCTGTCTCCTTAAACCCCAGTCGGCCTCGGCAGATGGTCGCTCACACTGAGTCTGGTTCTGCTCGAGGTTTTTCTCTCCACTATCGCTAAAAGCATGCTTGATGTGTGGAACTGCCTTTGAGTCGATGTATTAAGCTGGTTTTCCTTAGATAGAAAACTTTGAACCAATCTGACTGCTTGATCTAGTTGAATTTTCTCTGTAAAGTGCCTTGAGATGATGTGTTGTGAATTGGCGCTATATATATAAACTGGATTGAATTGAATTAAGAAAAATAAGTCTTGGTTTCTTTGGTTTGGCTCTAAATCATGTCAAAAACTGAATACATTTTCATCAGTTTCAGGTTAGTCACGTCTTGGCAATAGTACGTTATTTCTGAAGATTTGGAAATGCACAATAGTTCATTGGATATTGTTCTGATGACCATCTAACTTAGTTTACTCTTTTAAAAACAACCATGACCCTCCGCTAGTAGGTTTTATTTGTTGGAGTTAGATAACCACTTTATTTTTCACATTAGACTGAAGAAAATGTCTTTAAAATAGCTTTTAAAGTGGGAACAAAAATTCTCCCAACATTTCAAACTGTGAAGATATGAAATGGTACAGAAACAAGATGAGCAACAGGCCTTGAAGAGCTTTTTCCCCCATTGATAATTTTCAGGTATTTCATGCTGCTTTTCAGTAAACGATACCTGACCTTTTGACCCTGCTCACAATTTGATTTATGGTTTAATATTGAATAGAATCTAATTAAAGCAGAGCCTTTATAAAAAAAAAAAAGAAAAGAAAAAACAAGGACGCTTTGTGGCACTAATGCACGGTGTATCTGAGCTATGAGTCATTTTAACACTTCATCATCATTTACTATTTAGTGGAGGTAAAGCAATAAAACATAACCCTAGGAATGTCGGCAGACACATTTAAATACCATTGCATATTAGCAAAACAACAGCATGTTATGTCCTGATTTCTATAAAAAAAGGCCACACATTGTGACAGGGTTTCATTGTCAAATGGGGATAACCTAACAATAATAACATTAAATAGAACATGGTGCAATCCAGAGATATGTTTTTTTTTTTACCGCAGTGAGACAAATATGTTTAGAATAAGATATAATCACATTAGTCAAGTAATTATACTAATAGCATCTGTGACGACACTCAGGTTTGTTTCCTTGAAATACATTTTTCCTACAGTAAGTCAAAGATGCATTTACATTCAGATGAGTTAGACCAGGAGTCTAAGTGATCTAAATAAAATTAAATATCTTCTATATGGAGTGAGTCTTCATTTTAAACAACAAACTACTTTTTATGTCAGGTTCAAAAATAAAAAATAAAAAAGTTAAAGAGGAAATGTTGTGTTTTCTTCTATAGATTATGATTTGTGAAAAATTTTGTAGGAAAGACATATTTTCCAAACTAATGACAAGAAAACTAGATGCTCTTTTTTGCCAAAATAAAGAGAAATAGTAGATTTTCAGAAGATGAGATGGACACTTCAGTTAAAAAAAAATTCAACTTTAACGTGATTATAAATCTATTTCTGTAGCAGCATTGATTATTAAAATAAAGTTGTTTTTTTACTACATTTAGCTCATCTATATACCCAACATGTTATGCTAAAGGTTTATGAGCATATTAACAGAACTTATGTATAAATGCACATGTATAAATTACACAGAATACACTGAAAAATAATCGATATCTGTCGCTTGGTGAGATCCTCCTCCTCCACCAGCTATTTATGTGTCTCACCTCATGGGTGGGAGTCATAAATCCCTTTAAGTGGGTTTGATCTAGTTGTGGGACAGTCCACTAGATTTCCTAATGACTGTCAGAGAATTGTGTCCTGAATTACTGCTCTTTATTGGACAAATGACCAAATACATCTTTACCGTATTAGCTGGAAAATTCATTGCTGTCGCCCTTTATTAGGGTGGTCATATAAATTTTGTTTCTCATTTACATATTTCTCAGGTTTGGACATTAAACATACATTTATATAAAAATATAGATACTTACTCTGCAGGTAGATGTGCCCAGTGCATCTGCCAGCCAAGCTGTTACATCCATGAAATATTCATTTTAGTGACCTTTTGTGCTCTTCTAAAGTTTTGAAGGGTATGAGTTGTTAATTCTTCATAGCAGTTTAAAATAGTTATTCTTGGCTTTGGCATTGATTGATGATGTGGTATAATTTCTCTTAAAATCAGCAGAAATATTATTGAACTTTAAAAATATATTTAAAAAGAGAGTGTGAGATTTCTAAAATCAAAAATGCAGCTCTAACTTTAATAATTTGCTTCAGCTGGTAAAAAGTAATTGAATCAAGTTGATCCAACTTAATTTATTAAGTTTTATAATAATAAATTCAATTACTTGTTATTCATTAATTTAGTTTGGATATGCATTTTTTAAAGTAAAATATTATTTGAGTAATAATAAAACAAATTATGATCACTGCAAATTGCACATAAGAAATAGCAAATAAAATAAATTATCCTTCTTGGCAGCTGGGTGATAATTTTGCTTCAGTATGCACATTAAAATTCTGGGAACATGAGTCATTTGAAACATACTTTGAGAAAAGTCCATAAATGTTGTCTATAAAAATCCTCCTCATGTGAAGCGCTTTCCTCTGGAGATCCCGTTTTACTCAAGAAGCCCTTCATTGCAACACATGCTTTAGGATTTAGATTTTTAATGTGTCTGCTGTGCATGAAATGTCAACGTTCTCTGGAAACGCTTTGATTCAGATGTGAGGCCAGTCTAGATGTTCTCAGAGGACGGTTTTTCACTTTCATCTCAGCCAGAACTTTGGCAGCTGGGATTCATTTGGTAGAAATATAAAATCCATCTAACCTTTTAATGTGTCAATCGGGGAAAAAAAAATAGGCGAGTCCAAAAGACGTCTTTTGTCCATAAAGATATAAGACTACATGCTGTATTTACTTTGACTCATAGTGTAGAGGCTGATTAGGTCGAATTATTTCCTCTCCAGCATGAAAAAACATTTTCCATCCACTCAATATTAAGTCTATCACTAAATATTGCAACCACTAATAAATGGAAAACAACAGTGCTTTAATTCTAGAGCCGCTATCTCTCGATCAGTGAAGGGGTTTAGATCAGTAAACAAGCTTGTTAAGAGCTTTAATTGGCTTCTGAATGAGGGAACACTCCACCGCAGGCTATTTGAAATCAATACCTTTGACTTTAACACTTAACTCGAGATCAACAGTCATCCTTGGATAAACAGTCATTGATTAAGTTTTCTTTCTCTTGACAGCTTCCATTTGTCTTTGGCCTCTTTAACAACAAGGCTCAAAGGACAACAATGCTTAATTGGTCCACTACTTTGATTTAAGGTGGAGTGTCTCAATAATCACATAGTCTACAATCACAAAGGGAAAGTTTTTAACTCTTCTGCATTTCTTGTAACTTTGCTTCGAAGTCTATTTTGGACTTTAGGAGAGGAGCTTTGATTTAGGACTTCTGAAGCTCTAACAAGGTAGCCTCGTGAGCTTATCCTGATCTCGCGAGCTTTCAAGGTTTCACTCGCAGATCAGTCTGGAGACTCTCCGTTAAAGAAAATTTGGAGCAGTTCAAACGAACGTCCAATCAGCGTTGGCTTTGAGGCAGGTTGAGGTGTGAGGCAACGAGAAGCGAGAAAGTTCAGTCTAAAGAACATGGCGGCTTCAGCCGATGAAACTAGCGTTAGCGTGGCTATCGAGCAAGTTTTATCGGAATTACTTGAGTATTTGTTCACTGAAAGAAGAGCAAAACACTGCTCTGGAGGCTTTTCTCAGAGGAAAAGATGTTTTAGCTCTTCTCCCGACTGGTTTCTGCAAGAGTTTGATCTATCAATTGGCTCCTCTTCGTCGTCATTCTGTTAGTACGTCATATGCTTTGTTGATCTGATTGGTTTATTTGGCCCGTCTATCACCAACATAGGCCAATCAGCTAACCAGTATTTTCGCCCTTTCCCAAAATTACTTCAACGGAAGGTTTCCAGATGGATATGCGGAGCTAATCCATCTGGCGGAGTCAGGTTACCTACAAGGCTTTTGGTAGATTTAAGGCGCCTTGGCACTAATTGATACTAGTAATCAAAGGGGAACGCCGTTTTTTTTATTTTTTTACATTTTAGCCCTTGATTTTACGTTATTACATCATGTTCTACTCACCCATATTAGTTTTGTGTCATTTGGAGCCGTTCTGAAGATATTCCGTTACGTAAGTAATGTTTTCCTATGGGCAGTCGACTTGAAGGCACAAACTAAACTATTCATAATTTAGTCTTTATGGTACGCCAGCATTCATAACATGTAGGCAAATCACTGTCCCCTAGACATCTGCGGTTATATTTCTTATATTTCTGTCTTTTAAAAACAAAGCGGCGCGTGTATGACGTCATCCGTGCGTGGGGACTGGAGTCGTAACAGGCAGCTCGGGCCACAGGCGCTACGCTCGACTCCTATTCATTCTAGCCAATCTGAATCATTCAATTCCATTTCGAGAGCGAGATCATCTGTGGAAGTAGCACTAGACGTCTTCCAGGCATGTGAGTAAAACTAGCAGCAGTTCAGCGGACAGGAAGAATGAACGGCATCCGGCGCACCTGGATGATGTCATACACGGGCCTCTTCATTTTTAGAACATATAAATATAAAAAATATAACCGCAGATGTCTGGGGGACAGTGATTTGTCTACATGTTATGAATGCTGGCGTACCATAAATGATAAGTTGTAAACAGTTTAGTTTGTGCCTTCAAGTCGTTGCCCATAGGAAGACGTTACTTGGATATAACAAAACTGAATATCTTCAGAACAGCTCCAAATGACACAAAACTTATATGGGTGAGTAGAACATGATGTAACAACGTAAAATTAAGGGGCCAAATGTAAAAAAACGGCGTTCCTCTTTAACTTATTGGGCTTTAAAAATACATCTGAATAATCTGAACATTGCAGTTTAAACCATGACAGATTAGCATGTTTTTGTAACTGGATACTTGACCTAACTGCTCCATGTTATCACTCTCAGCAGCCTGACCCCTTAAGGTCCCCCCCCCCCATCTGTGTGATCAGGAACCTGTCATGTTTCTGACTTGAAGGTCCTGCAGAGTGTGGTAAGGACAGTAGGAGACATTATTGGGACACCGCTTCCTGTAATTAAAAATGTTGCATATAGACACTGTCTGACCAGAGCCCAGAATATCCCCAAAGACACCTCCCACCCGCAGGACAAACTGTTCTCACTCTGTGGTCTGGGAGAATGCATAGAGCAGAACAGTAAGGTTCCTCAGCAGCTTCTTCTGCAGCACTATAAGATTCTTATACTCACCAAGGACTGATTACTGGTTTGCTCAGCGGGTGTAACACCCATTTCTTTCTTGCTTTCAGGATGCAAAATAGAACTTTTTAAATGTATTTTTCAGAAAGTGCAGAACACAGTATCTAATGATCTTTTGCATTTTTGACATTTGTAATTTTTTATACACATTTTTCTTTTCTACTTTTTTTTTTGGTAAGCTTTGTTGTGCCTTTGCTAAATTTGTATAGAAAATGTTAATGCTGTTTTGTTTCTGCAACTTTCCTGAGCCAGTGAAATGAAATTATTCAATGATGTAAATTTGAATGACAGTAAAGATAAGTTTAAGTCTAAGTGCCAGAATATTAAAGCCTGGAGGTGCACATATATTTCCTTTTCCTTTGGTGCAACTGCCAATCATCTAATCATCTGTATGACCTGGGTCAAAAGTTTTGTCTGATTGAATCCCCATCCTGTTTACACTGCTGTATAATTATTTAACAGATAAACATGGTATCTGCAGGCGACAGGAAATTGTACATTCTGGATTTGCAGGTTTGCAGCCATACATATAGCCATGCAATGTTTTTAAATTCTTAACAACTTCACAGTTTAATCTTTTATACATAAAAATGGTGTACAGTAGCATTGTTTTATATTAAGAAATCCTGATTTTTGACAGGCTCTATCCAACAAAATATGGACTTTTGAAATTTTGGCATGTTTTTAGTTTAAAAAAGGAACAATGCTTTATTCACCACATAATGGTCAGTTTGAGATACAGTTTCGGTGTGTCTATATAACAAGGATGTTCACTATTCTTCTTTTTTATAGAGAAAGACAAAACCGTGAATCTGACCTGAAGAAAACCTCATCGACTCACAGCCAGAAATCCACAGAAAACGATGAGAAACGTTGATTCCTTTTTTACCCAGCTTGCACTCTGCTGAATAAAAGAAATGAGGAGAATAGAAGAAAGTCAGTTCTGCCAAAGGTGGGAGGATAAAAGGCTGAGAGGAGGCAGATATGATGAGAGGAGAATGAGATTCAGAGTGGCAGATTATTTACAACTGTAGATTTCATAAAAATAATATCAAAGCATCAGCTGGGGGGGGTTGGGGCAGAAACATATGAGGACAGCAGCATAAAAAAGGATAAAAGAGGAGGGCTGCTTATTCCACATGGAACCAAGATGGCTGACAGTTCCAATAATTTATACATCAGTCAAGTAACACTAGAGAGGAATTTTGAAGCTCTCTGATTGGAAAAAATATCTTAAAAAATTCAAACTCCAAAAACTTTATCTTAGAATGTGAAGATGCAGATGAATGTCGCTGAAGGTTGTTTCCCCAATTTTCTTACTCTGAATTGATTAAAACAAACATCTACTTTATATTTTTACAGAAACCTACTTTATACAACCTTTTTATAAATATGTCTGAAATCTAAATGTGTTTTATTTAGGGTCATTTTAATTTCTATTTTTTCAACACTGCTAAAATTTTTCCATACAATTTGTTTTATAATTCTTATTCAATCATTACCATGTTTTTGCCAAAGCACTATTTGTTCATATAACGGTTAAATTAAAATGCAAAACAAGCACTGCAGTCTAATAACTTTACAGACTTCAGGCACATATGTGAAAGTGCATATTTTGTGGCACAATAAGTTTTAAACAATAGTCCCAGACATCTCATAACTCTATTCTCTCCATCATCTGAAAATGAAAAGACTATAGCTTTACTTCAACATCACTGTCCAACAGGCTGTAACATAAACCATACCACTTTATTTCTAAAGTACTAAAAAAGCAATATAGCAATGGACCAAATGGCTCAACAAAAAATACATGACAAAAAAACAAAACAAGAATAGAACAAAGATGCTAGATAAAACAATGGGGATATAGAAAATTTAATTTAGTATATTTATATAGTGTAAATTCACAACATGTCATCTGAAGATACTTTACCTTTCATTGTGTCTTTGACTCTACAGTAATCCCTCCCACCGAGAATCCATGCAGTGACAGTGGGAAGGAAAAATCCCCTTCCAACCGGAAGAAATCTCCAGCATACTGTAACCAGGCTTAGTGCGAGGCAACCTTCTGTGGAGGCTGACTGGGGCTTCAAGGAGATAGAACCAGACATACAAGAGGAACATAAAGGCAATGATCAACACATGCTTTCTGTTAGCGACGATCACTGCAGCGTGTCATCTGGTCTGCAGAGAAGGTGATTGGCTGCAATCTCCCATCTCTCCAGGAGCTGCACGCCTCCAGGACTCTGAGGCATCCAGGGAAGATTGTGGCTGATCCCTCGCACCCCAGTCACAGATTATTTCAGACACTTCCATCTGGCAGGAGGTCCATCAGGACCAGAACCTCCCGTCACAAAAACAGTTTTTTCCCCATCTGCTACCGGCCTTATCAACAAGGCCAAGAGCCAACCATGACACTGGACAATGTTTCTCTCCCCCATTCAGGACTTCTGCGTTACATTAACGCACAGTCTACTATGTGTATATAGCTTGTGTATATATATATATATATATATATATATATATATATA
>NW_015150471.1:2235934-2237973 GCF_000732505.1 Cyprinodon variegatus
TTCTGTGGGAGTGGGACGGGACAGGAGTGAAAATCCACTCCCGTGTCAGTCTCTATTCTACAGCAATCCCTCCCAACGAGAATCCATGCATTGACAGTGGAAAGGAAAAATCGCCTTCCAACAGGAGGAAATCTCCAGCAGAACCAGACTTAGTGCGAGGTAACCTTCTGTGGAGGCTGACTGGGGCTTCAAGGAGATAGAAGCATACATACAAGAGGAACATAAAGGCAATGATCAACACATGCTTTCTGTTAGAGACGGTAATGGTAAAGTAGCTCAATGGGATGCCCTCTGTAGGAAAGATACAGTTAAATAATGACCTTTGATTGGGGAAAGAGCACATACAGTTAGTCACAGTAAAAGCCTTGCCTTTAGCAATGTCTTGGAAACAGGACTAAGCACTGAAAAATAGACTCAACTTCCAAATAATTTAAAATGCCACAGGTACATAGAAAAGGAGAATATTAAAAAACAGATTTCATTCAGTCTGGGTTATACTCCAAGAGAAGTGTACAATTTAAATTGGGTTTAGAAACAGTAAGAATTGGAACCTACAAGACTTCACCTTCTCATTTGAGGAGCCAAAACTGCAGAAGCAGTTACAAAATGTCCCCCTGTCTGGTTAGTCTAGGAGCAAGAGTACCTCGGAAGGTGTTGGTCCATAAACCCTGGTATAGATTTTTGACATTGAGGACCAATGTCTATGCTGATCTTAGTAAATATGATCATAGGTGTAGGAGAATGCAGATTTGTTCTGCTGTTGGACTTTCCTCTTTAATTCCTGCAAACCACCCTCTCACCCAGACACTTACGAAGACAATCCTTCAGGCAGCTGTGATCCTGCTGCCGATGCTGCTTTAAGATAAAGGAGCTTCTCCATGCTTTTCTTATTCTCTGATGCCTGCCCAGCCACATTGAAGAAACCCCATAAATAAAGTCTTATTTCCAAGACTGTGACCAGTTATGATGCACAGCATTAGTAACATAAACTAAAATAAGGTTTAGATGTGAAATAAAAGGCTTTGGTGAGCTTTATTTGTACACAATAGCTGGATTTTAATCATCTTAATCTCATTTAATGTAGAAAACTGAGTTGAAATCTGATATTTGTCATAACTGCCAAAGGTTTCCCAATTATTTATTGTACGTTTGTTTAAAATATTTGAGTTTTACTGATCAACACAGTGAATGCTTAAAGCCTAATACTTTATTGTGACTTTTTTTTCCAGAACTTCCCTATATTATCTACACTGGCACAAAAATAATGAATGATGCCATTATCATAATTAATGGTCCAGATTTTGTTTTTTAAAGCCACACTACAGATTATTTCTAATACAAAAACATCAGGAGACAAACAGAGGAAATTGAAATGCGTCTATATTCATATTAGTGCTGAAAATGTCAGTGCAGCTCAATGATTAACAAACCATGGATGAGTAAAGTTCACAGGAAGCGACAGCATTTGAGCTGATCTACATTCAACTGTAATCTGCTGTGATTTCAAGTTTCCACTAAAAACTGTGCTACTATATGTGGCTAAACAAAATCAAAAATTGGAATCGCATGTTGGTTTGTAGTTTTTTGACCCATGTTCAGAATCACATGGAAAACCGGTGCATTTGATCATTTTATCTACAAAAGCAGCAACAATCTGGAAGCGGAGAACTGCAGGAAGTCAGTTGAACGTTCTGGTTTGTCTGAGGGGAGAAAGCAACAGTTCAGGAAGTAGGTGGCTGATGATAACTGATGACTGATGGATGTGCTTACTTGAGAGATGAAGGGGAGGTGGCATGGATTTTTTTGCAGGCTGTAACCCATAGATCCAGGAGAATGTGAGTTAGATCTGAGAGCGCTGATACTTGCAAGAGACATCATGTTGAACAGCGGGCGGGCTGGTGATGAAGATTGAGAACAGTAGGATTCAACTTTTAGGCCCCGTCCACACAAAGTCAAACCCTGGCCTAAATTCACTAATTTTTCACCAAACCAGCCTCTCATCCATACGAAGCCGGCGTTTCGGGGGTTGGTAAACAATC
>NW_015150471.1:2238454-2249836 GCF_000732505.1 Cyprinodon variegatus
GATTGTTTACCAACCCCCGAAACGCCGGCTTCGTATGGATGAGAGGCTGGTTTGGTGAAAAATTAGTGAATTTAGGCCAGGGTTTGACTTTGTGTGGACGGGGCCTTAGAATTCAAATTTATTGTCATTACATTGTCAAAACAATAAAATGAACTCTCTGCATCCCCTTGGGGAGCAGTGGGCTGCCATTGTGACCATGTGTTATAATTGCTTTTGTCAATTTTTTATTATTTTTCACTGGAAAGAAATGCATTTCAGATATAATAAATACATATTCATCTCAGCTAATTAATTATTGGCCAAATAAAATATGTTAACATTTATAGGTGACACCTGATTCTAAATAGTACAATCTGCGTGAAGGAATGTTTGAGATCTTACAGTTCAAACAATGGCTGAACAACATAAATAATAGAAAGGTATTCAGTAGTATAAAATTTTAACAAAACAGTCTGAGATATTTGAAACAAAATGTGTGTAAATACCTTAAATCTATTCTTTAGATCCTCTTATCTTGGTAACTTAATCTTTTTCCTTTTAGTTCTTTGCTTGAAATTTTCTGCTGAAGTTATTTGTCATTTTTGTTTATGTTGTTCTACAATATTTCCATTATAACATTCATTACAATAGTTAAATTGTAATGAATGTCCCTGGGATGAGCGGGAGGGGATTGGACATGTTGCTTTTGCTTCTTCCATCCCCTTTTCAAGCCTTGCATATGTGTTGTTTGTCATTATATGTATTGTAAAATGTGTGCATGTTTGAAATAAACTTTTTGAAATGAAAAATTAAATTATTGCATCTTAAATTCTTGCTCACTTTACAGTGTGTTGAAAACGTTAACATTCAGTATCTTTGCTATTGGCTGGAAAACACGCTCGGAGCCGTGATCATGGATTTTTCATCACCAGCTTTTTATTATGCTCCATCGAATGCAAGCATGATTTATTTATCTAGTGAGCTTTAAGAATATACAAATCTCTCATCATACTGGCTGACATTAAATATAGATATAAATTCCTACAGCTGACCTCACTTTAAACTTGACCTCTCATGGACTCTGAGTCATGAAAACCAGTAGAGTTATAGACAAACTCTCATACAAAGCTGATCTTTTGCTGCCCCAAAGGAAGACAGCTGGAAAACAGAGATGGAAGCATGACTGGAGGTGGCTCCACCAAGATGTCAGGATCCATCTTTATTAGTGTCAGCTCTCTGGGTTAAAAGCCTTTAATATAAAGGATGAAAGCCTTGGTTACATGTTTAAAAAAAAATATAAAAAAGCCTGAAATGTGACAGCAGGATAAAAGAGGGGATTTTAAAAATAAAGAGTAATATAAACATTCTCCTGCACGGTCATGAAATAGATATGTAATTTACTCATGTTGGGGAGATACTGAACAAACTGACCAACAGTACATGGTAGCTAGGGATTTATTTACTCGTTAGAGAATGAAAATATTTTACACCCATAACCTCTAAGCTTAAGCTGAAGGAATATTTAACCAACTTTTTACTTTTTATAATTATTATTCAGAACTCCAATGGCATTTATGGTGAAAAGAGCGTTTTGGGCATTTTTGTTGCTGTTTTATGCAACATAAAAGCCTGGAAGTTACAAATACATTTCAAAAGTGAATATGTTAAATGCATTTTTGTATTCAGTTGTTAAAATGGGGATTGTCCTCTTTATCAGTTAATAAGTCACATCATTTCAACATGATGTGTCATGTTCCTCTACAGAAGCACCAAAATGAAAGGTATTGT
This sequence comes from Cyprinodon variegatus, assembly GCF_000732505.1. Classification (NCBI taxonomy): domain Eukaryota; kingdom Metazoa; phylum Chordata; class Actinopteri; order Cyprinodontiformes; family Cyprinodontidae; genus Cyprinodon; species Cyprinodon variegatus. The sequence goes on from NW_015150471.1 coordinate 2,240,222, forward strand.
GGAGGATTTTTTAGACCGGCCCTCTCCACTTCTCCTTGTGCATGCCCTGTTTAAAACATGCTTTTCTCATAGTGCATATAAGCTTACTGTGCCACATACAGCGAGGACTATATAGTGGACTTTATAGCAAACTTGCCAGTCGGAGAGATGATCACTGCTTTTTGCTCCATTGGTCATGAAACTCAGTTATTGTTCACGCCCCTATTGGCTAGCGACAGCGTGTGGCAACAGCAAATCCCATAATGCTTTGCGAGGAAAGCTCTCCACGCATAGCATTCTGGGACGTATCTTCCTCTTCTGAGGCCTTTCTTTTCTTCTCACACACTTCGTAGACACTTTTCCTCTTACGCCCCTCTGCCTTTTTCAAAGAACTGAGGTGAAAAAAGGTGAGCTTCAATGTCTGTCTGAAAACGTAGCTCACCACAGATATACACCTGAAAGTGCACATGCACAGAAAAAGATAGCTAACTGGGGACAAGCGCGTAGGACAGCCTTATATAAACATATCACCAGAATGACTGACAATGAGGAGGACCACTTGTTTAGATTATCCCCCCGGAAAAAAAAAAAAAAAGGTGGTCCTCCATACCTTCAAGATCAGTGTGAGGTAGAAATTAGAAAGGAACTTCTTCAGACTGTCCAAACACGTGTTGAACAAGGATACATCCAGAACTTTCTTTTAATATTAGGAGACAAACCCATCACTGTTAGAAGCTCAGAAGATTGGACCCAGAATTCAGACGAGACAGTGAAACTTCAAAGGAGGTTATTGAGAAAGCTGCGTGCGGCTGCTCATCAGCTGGGGCGTTGTTCCCTGGATATGTTGCGGGGATGTGGACTAACATCAGTTACGTCTGATTCTCAAACGGGAAATGACAATGAGCTGAAAGTCACCAACCTGGCAAAGTTCAGTCTGTGGTCAGAAGTAGTGAAGTCCAGAGGAGCTGAGTTCTGCAGCTTGAAACTGAGCCTCAACCAGAGATCCAGGAGGGAAGAGGAGCAGCGACCAGCAGCAGCCAGAGCACACAGAGAAAACGAGGGATCCAGGAGGGATAATCCAAGCCGTTGTCAGAAGATGTGTCCAAGGTTGGCAACAGGTGAAATCAGAGAAACAGAACTGGCAAAACAGAGCAGAGCAGGGGCTGCCAAAACTAATAAGTCCGGGGGCAGAAACGGGTCAATATCAGGTAGAACAACACATACAGAAAAACGCTAGGACTAGACTCGCTGGAAGCTGGAATAATTTGGCATCATGGGCTGGGAACTGGTGGCATTAATAGCAGAAGAAACAGGTGGATCTGATAAGAGATAATTAGGCCAGGGAGGAGTAAAGCAGATTAGAGGAGGAGTAAAACCCAGCTTATGGTGCCGGCCTAAGTTCGCTAAAAGAATCATAAAACTATTGATTTCTTTGACAAATAAGTCTCCTTACAAAAGGAAAGTTATGTCGGTCCAGCAATTAATGGAAAGCAAGTAACAGGGCCTTGCACAAGTATTAAAACTCCTTAAACTCTTGTCTTTTTGGGATAAGTTCACAAAATTGAATTACTTCAAAAGATTCTAAGTCATAGATTAAAACAAAGTGCAGCTTATTCTTAAAAACTGAAGAGAAATAATACATAATTTCAACATTTGTACTTTTTGCATTTGTCCACATGTAGTTCTGGGATCGGCTTTTTTTTTTTTTTACTAGACATTCTCTTTCGTGATTTTTCTTTTAATTTTAAAATTCCATTTTGCATAGCTGTACATAACAATTTTATTTGATAACATTAAAAATGGAAGGAATACTTTTACAAAGCAGTGTGTTCAAATCTCTATAAAGTACAAGGCAATTATTTTGAAAACACAATATGTAAAAAGAAAAAGATTAAACTGCACCATATATATTGATATTGTCAAATTGTGCAACATTGCAAAATAATATAACTGATTATTTTTAATATTTCATTGGCTGAACTTTTGCTATCCTCAAACTAGATTAAAATCCTCAAATCCTCAAAAACATTAGAATAAGGATTGGGATTATTTCTAGATTAAAAGGTGCGATAAAGTTTGTTTCTTAACTATTCTTACTTTTTTCAGTTTGAGGGAAGCTGTATCAGTTTTAGTCAGACGACGTCAATACAGTAAAAGGTTTTGAGGTCAAATTACCTACCGGTACCAGTATGATTTAGCTTTTTTCTCTCCATGGTAGTTTAGTAACCTAACTTTGGAGGCTCCCCTTGCAATGTTTAAATTAATGTAAAGTGGAATCAGCATGAACTTTAGAGTTTAATCACATTGGCATCCAACTTCCTGCACTAGAACTAATAATATACCAGCTAAAGGGCGAGCATTAGAGATTTAAAACAGCTTTTTATTGAGATTTTTTTATTCAGCCAACCCAAAGGAAAAAGTTAGAGAGCAAATCATCTGACATCAATCTGCCCCATTTGTGAGTGTTGATACATCAATGTAAGATGCTAATTTCTTTCCATTATAGCTGTTTGATGCTGGAATTTAAATCATTCAAATATATTCTAAGACTGAAAATATCCCTTTTTATTTACCTTAGATTAAATCAGATCTTAAAAATCAGAATGACGTTTAGATTTTTGAGACACTAAAAAACAAAGTATTTGAGCATCAATTTCCTTATTCATAAAAATAAAGAATTCAGCAGTAGAATATATCTGTTTATTATTTATTTTTTACTTCTCTGTTTCGATAATCTAATTAGAGAATGATAAGTTAATAATCGATTCTTTCTTTTGTTAAACTGATTTTTAGGAAATTTCTCTCATTTTTCTGTTGAAATTTTATTCCTAGTGTTAATTATACATTTCAATCATGAGAAATATGCAGAAACTGGGTTGTTTTTGAATATGTGATCAGATTGCTCAATGGAGGGTAGAAAGTTCATCCTTCCAATTAATTTTTGATTAATTATAATACAGATTGGTTTATGAATATTAACATAGTTTAATATCACTAAAATCTGCTCATTATTAAAGGCTCTGCAATCAGCTATGCAGTCACCGTATCACACGGTTTAAAGGACAGGTTTGACACTTAGATCCAATAGTCATTAATCATGATCAAACTGCTGATCCAAGTGCTGCAGAATATATTTTTCATTTTACTTTGGGTGTTTAAGGACACAAGGACATATTTTCATTTTCTTTTATTCTGTTCTTCCATTATGTAATGATGAATTTTGTGCATAGCCATATGCTCTTTTTAATTAGCAGAAGAACCTGTATACCTAAGCTCATCTCCTAATGGTATCAGTGGCCTTGCATTTTGTATGAAGGACTGTTATTCCTCAAAAACTCTCAGAGGTGGGTAGAGTACCCAAAAATCACACTCAAGTAAGAGTAGCACTATTTTTTACTCATGTGAAAGTATAAAGTAGTCGTCCAAAAAGAAAGTACAGGTAGAAAGGCTACTTGTGTACTGGAATAACCTCACATTTAATGTTTATACTGTAAATGCTGGCAAAGAGACTTTATGTGCAATTTCATGCATTTTAAAGACTTAAATACCTAAAGATTACAAATAAATGTCATGAATATAAAAGAAAGAATTTGTGCAGAAGAAATACTTTTACCAATTTTTTTTTTCTCCAACATAAAACTTAGAAAACAAGTCCTTAAAATAAGAACTGTATATATGTTAGGAATGGGTGATGGAATTCCACTGTTAAAGGAATAGTACACCCAAAACATGATTAGCCTTCATTTTCTACTCACCCCCATGCTGAACAACACTCTGGAGTACTTTTTTGATATCTCAAATGCATCTGGAGATCTGGGAGGTTTCTTGCTGTCTGCTGACATTCAAATAATGGAGGTCCATGGTGCCCGAGGCAGAAAGGTCCATAAAAGTCCACAAAAACGTGTCAATATTCCTCCATACTGCTCGTCCAATGTATTCCAAGTGTCTTGAGTGGGTAGCATCCAGAATTTACTCGAAATGAAGTCATTTAGAATGTTTTTAGAGCATAAACAGTAGTGTATAGTATTTCCTAAAAGCGCGTTCACGAGTCTACGGAAACCGCGGCAGACCAAACCAGACGAAAGTGTGCATTCAGCTCAGAAAAGAACTCATGCTCTTCCTCAACACTGAAGTCCTCAGACATTTTTCTTTCGTTGTTTCTTTCTTTGCACAGGTAAACAGCACATTTCTTCTTCTACGCTTGCATTATCGGCAGAGAAGACGCTGAATGCGCACTTTCATCTGGTTTGGTCTGCCGGCTTCCGTAGCGTCCTGAACGCGCTGGCGCGCGCTTTCAGGAAATCCTATACACTACTGTTTATGCTCTAAAAACATTCTAAATGACTTTGTTTCGAGTAAATTGTGGATGCTACCCACTCAGGACACTTGGAATACATTGGACGAGCAGTATGGAGGAATATTGACACGTTTTTTGTGGACTTTTATGGACCTTTCTGCCTCGGGCGCCATAGACCTCCATCATTTGAATGTCAGCAGACAGCAAGAAGCCTCCCAGATCTCCAGATGCATTTGAGATATCAAAAAAGTACTCCAGAGTGTTGTTCAGCATGGGGGTGAGTAGAAAATGAAGGCTAATCATGTTTTGGGTGTACTATTCCTTTAATATCCACTGTTTACTGAATATTTACCTGATTTTGGAATCACTTATATTACTCACAGAGGACAGTTTAGTCAGAGATTTTACTCAAGTAGGTGTAGCGATAATTTACAAGAATATTACTGAAGTAAAAATAAGAAGTACGGCACAGTAAACCTACTACTAAAAGTACATTATAAATGTATCTACTACCCACCTGTGATAACTGTTATCTCATATGGAGCTGCTTCTCCTGCCTGATTCCTATAAGGAGAAAATGGTGTCTCAAGGTTATTTTTCTTTCTTACCTCCCCAGATCTGTTTCTCTTCAATGTTCTGCCATGTACTGTGATAGGATATAAAAAGATTTGATAAGTTCTTTGTTGATGTGACGTGATGCTTCTTTCTGTATGTCTGCTTCTGTCTCCTTGAACCCCAGTCGGCCGTTCACACTGAGCCTGGTTAAGCTGGAGTTTTCCTCTCCACTGTGGCCACAAGCATGCTTGGTATGAGGGATTGCCTTTGAGTCAGAGTCGATGCAATAAACTGGTTTTCCTTACAAAACTTTGAGCCAATGTGCCTGTATGATCTGGTTGAAATGTCTCTTTAAATTGCCTTGAGATGACTTGTTATAAATAAACTGAACTGAACTTTCTGCTCATTGCACATTCACTAATGCTGTGGTGAACTGTTTCTTAAATGCTGCCTGCCTTCAAATAAACTTAAAAAGACAAGATCAGTTTTCTCTTACTGCATTGAAACAGTGTCTTACTTATTTGGCAATTACATTTCCATAACAATTGTTTTTGGCTTGTTTGAATAAATAGCTAATCTCTAAAGAAAAGTGCAAATGCCTGAGGGTAGGCCTGAACAGGCTATGTTAATTGTGCACTGAGTGAATGTTCATGCAGAATATCAATAAGCAGCTTTTAAGTATGTGTGCCTACAACAGACACATGCAAACTCACAGATAACAGGAAAAAAAAAAACTTTCTATGTTTTTCCCAAAATTAATTCGCTTTTACCTCCACTTAGATAAGGAGCTTTATCTGAAACAAACAAAATCCAATTTAGAAAAGAACAGCAGACATATATTTGGCCAACAGACAGTCATTAAAACCTCTGATTAATTGTTGTCTGGTCTCGTTTTTCCTTTGACAAAAATAACAGAACACAAATCCTTTTGTTCTTGGAAAAATCCTACAAATGCTTGAAAGCAGAACAACTTACAAGCCTAAAAACAGACAACACCCCATAGCCACTCATAAAACAGCTTGTGGAAAGTGGTTTAACCCCCATGCACTCACCCTTAGTGAAAGTGCTCAGGGAAGACTCCCCCTGTGTCCACTCGGTGAAATGTCCCCACTCAGAAGCAAGTGGTCCACTGGCAACAGCTCCATCCCATTTTATCGATCTTTTCATCCGAGTCTATGAAATATGGCTCAGGGCTTATTTCCTAATGGGGCTGTAAATGCAAGTGGCAGAACCGAAGCCCGGATTGAGGGATGTTTGCCAGCAAGGATGGACAGGTCCCTTGTCTTCTCATTGTCAGCTAATTGGCAGTCGTCCACCTGCCCTGTGTTGAGATCAGACTATGTGCTCCTCTACCATCCCCCATCCTGCTTTACTTACAAATAAAAGCCCTCCAGCTCATCCTTGCATCCCCACCTTGTTTATATAGTCAAAATATATTACAATACAATTCAAACATAAAATATAAAATCTTACAACCACCAAACCAGTGAATTTTGAAACTATTAAACATAATTATTGATCTTTTGCTCTCAATAAATCACCATCAATAAATGGTTAGCTTGATTCAAAAAAGAAAATGCAAATATGTTCAAATGGATGTACAGTTGCTTATTAGCAATACAGAAAAAGAATGAAGTGAGCTACTTTGCTGCAAAGAGCTTCTATGAAGGTAAAGTGTCAAAGGTTACAAAGGGACTTTTGTTTATGAGCATAAAGTATATCAGGGAAAAACATTTGTTTTTGTTTTGCAGCAGATTGTTAGCATGTTCTCCAGTAGAAAAGAAAATAACTGTTGACATTTAAGGGTTATAATAGACCCCAACCTTCTCCAAATGAGCCACTGGAACCTGTTTTTAAAAAAAGCTAATGTAGAATGTGTTCAACTACACCTAATTCTGATCATATATTCCCATTTTATCCACCTCCACTCTGAATGTAATTTCACACAAACTTTAGTATACAGGGATGATCTCCTCTGAGGTAAAACAGTAAAACACAGATTGATCCTTTTATTTTCATATTTATGCTGATCCCACAGATTCAGGAGGTGTATCTGGTTGCACAGTTATTGGGCTGGTGGTGCAGAGCTTCTAAATCTTTTCATAGGGTCCCATTTTACATGGCCCATTACCTTCAGACAACCACCTTCACTTGACTTAACTTGAAAAATCAACATACAAAACCTTTGCTTCATGTATCCAGATATTAACCTGAGACTGTCACATTTTGTTGAATATTAATGTCTGGGTTTGCATTTCAAATGTAAAATAGCAACCTATCCCTGTGTCTTTTGAGGCAGTGTGATCTTTTATGCTTTCTTAACTTTGCTTCCAGAAATTAACGTAATGGTATGCAAAAGTTAAAAATAAAAAAGATATATATACACTTTTCAAATCCCTGTTCTCTTATTCAGCTACCAACATTTTATTTAGCGACACCTTCACTCACTTTTCTTCACGGTTTACATGCACTGGGGTTGTTTCTGAAACTAGGTGGCTATAATGGTGAAGGCAGTATTCATAAGAGGAAGTAATCAAAGGAAAGAGGCTCCTCTATCAGTCAGCTGATGGTATCGTTACAAATTATTAAAAGGATTTCTGATTAGATCAACCCATTCAATCATTCTGACAGGTAATATTTCTTTTACTGCATAAACTAATCTTTTTTTTATTTATTTAAAAAAAATCTAACTTGTTTGACAAAATGGATCACATTTAAGTAAGAAAGGGAAAAACTTGGTGCTGCACTAATGAAATACTCTTTACTTTTCTTTTACCAAGTGGTAAAAGAAAAGTATGAGACCTCTCACTGAACTGTCATACAACAAAGAAATAAAACCAGCCATTAATAAAATAAAAATATTAAATGTTTACACAAAGCATATGTTAGTCAATAAATGAGGCACAGAAAACCACCCTTTTTAATGCACCAAACTGAAATTAAAGGTGACATGATAACATTTTGGGTTCGGAGGAAATGTTTGATTTAGTGTGTGTTTTATATATATATATATATATATATATATGTGTGTTAAAATTTCCCTGAGGAGATACGACATCCTTATTAGTCAGATAGTCAAACGCCTGTCTGTAAGTGAAATAAACTAATTATTGTTCAAAATGCTTTGAAGGATTATCTAGACATGGATGATTAAAGCAAATTACCACTTTTTTTAATGGTCCTAATGAAAGGATATGTCACGGTTTGGTGGAGATTTTTTAGGACCCAAATGCAGAGATGAGGAGGCAGAGATGAGTTTGTAGGTTTAATGGAAATCCCACAGGCAACAGAAGCAAAGTCCAAAAACACAGAAAACTAAAAACTAAAAAATCCAAGAAAAATCAGGAAAACACACACTGGGAGCAGACTCAGCAGAGAAACAATGAAGCAACAAATAAACAAGAAACCAGCTGTGAGGAACTGCAGAGGTGGTGTTTATATGGGGAACAGACCTAAGAATGGGCTAATGAGCTGATATGGAGCAGGTGTGAATAGAGCTAACTAGAAGGAAGCCAAGGGGAAAGGACACAGGCACAAGGGGGCAACAGAGAGTAACTCAAGAAATACAAAATTTCATAAATATATCACAAAATGTAAAAGAAAACAATGAACAAGAAAGCACAGTATAAATAAATAAATAAATAAATTAATTAATTAATTTAAAAAAAGTGGAACTGAAAATAAAAAGAAGAAGCTCAAAAGAAGGCCACGAGGAAAGAACCATAACAGGATACCATTACAACTACATGAAAAAACTCACAGAATTCGATTTTACATTATATATGAACTTTAAAGATGAGTAGGAATTAATTTAATATGTAATTGTTTTACTGGTCCACTGAATTTTATATCCAGTGCAACACCTATACCCAGGAATATACATTCTGAAAAACATAGATGCAAGAAATTAGCTTTGACGAATGTGATGAAAATCTTATTCGTTTTTAAAATCGTTTCAACTTAAAGATATCTGCCTAAATGAGTGAATGTTCAGGACATTTTGTCATTTAATTTTCTGGCGTTAGACCTGATTTAGAGGATTTCAGTCAGCAGGTCTCCAGGAGCTAAGAAAGGCCTTCAGTTAATCCCCAAAGTTAAGGAATCCTTGTTTTTCCAAGAATTCTACAATGTTGACCACAAACTTAAAATAAATGTTTCCAAATACTCCTCTTTTTTGTGGTTTAGTTTTCCCCTCATATTTTGACTTGTATTATTTAAACAAAATATGTTGCGTACCTTTCAGGAATCACATGGTTGACCTCGTTAAAGGAGGAAAAAGGAACACTTATTTCTGTCAAACCCCATGTGAAAGATTCTGTTGAACTTTTCTGTTGTTCATATTTTTATGCTTTTTGTTCTGTTATGGATTTGTCCAAGGTTGTAGCTAAACACATATGATAACTATGAATCAGGCTGCAATGAAAAAAACATCTCTAGATCCAGCTTAAAATTAATTATTTGCTTTTTAACGTTTATTTTGCATGCTGTAAATTCATTAAAACATTACCAAACTGGTTCTTGTTTTGTCAATTCTCCTACATCTTCATAAAATCTTCCTTTTGACCAGTGTTTGGGATTTCTCATCCTGTGATAACATTAAGATTGCTTAAATCAAACTAATACCTACGGAGCCCCTCTGATGACATGGTCAAAAAACATTTTTCATTGTGGCCACGAAGTAGTATTTCGTGGCCACGCAATAAGTATAACATGCGCACGAAATACTTATTAATAATATTATCATTCCTGGACAACTGGGTAAACACATCGAGCGCGCCTTCTCT
>NW_015150471.1:2252553-2268503 GCF_000732505.1 Cyprinodon variegatus
TTTATAAAGGGTTTCCACAGTCTTACATAATTTCAGAATTCCCTGACTTTTAACTGATTCAGGATTAGTTTTCCCTGACTAAATAAATGCAGCATCAAGACAATAATAATAAGATAAGAGGTCACCTATTTAACATGTTTAGCTCTATACTGTAACATTTAAATGCACCTCTCCAATGTCTAAGAGAAAAAAATGTAATTAACGGTGGGCATATGCAATGAAATTTGTACTCTCCCACCAATAAAAACTACTTGCCCCCGGGAGATCGGGCCAGCCTTGCATACATACATAAACATACAATTGATTTGTACAAATACACTGATAACATCATACATATTTAATAATCTTATATCTAGCCATTTTCTTATAAGGACTAAAATAAGTTCCCTTGTCCCTCCGCTTTGGGATGTCCCTTCCCTTTAAGGAGAATTGGTGTTCCCAGCAGAGTGGTGAGTAAAAGGTAGAAATAGATCCTTTCCACTCGTTACCTTCCACTGAGCTTCCCCACACAGTGACAATTTTATAGGGGTAAAACTAAAAACAATGTCAAATTTCTCAGTAAATATTTTGGAAGAAAAAAAAATGTTTACTCCAAATCTGATCATTGGACATCAAAATAATTTTTAGTGGTCTCAAAATGGACAAGAAGGTCTAACATTCATCAAACAACAGCAATTATTGTCCTACAAGATGAAACTAAATAAAAAATGACCAGTGTCCCTGAATCAATCTTTTAACAACTTTGTAACGTTTTATGTATGAAGAAGCCAAATGGTGACACTATTCTTATGATAAATTGTTTTTAAGGCCCAAGGGTCTGCCTGTGGTAACGCTTTATTGCAGCCTGTAAAGCATTACACACATCTATCTCTAAAACTATTAATATTAATAAAAAAAACTCTTCCTTACATTATTGATGTTGGATGTCTGCCTGATATTAGTGTTTGTGATTCCTCTGTAAGACAGAAAAACTAGATCTGCAGTGAAAGATTTTCTCATCACCATGGAAGCAAAACATAAATATAGAAAAGGCACCAGAAATGTTGTGATTAATAAAACACCACGACTGAAGAGCAAGCCCAATTAGCTTTTTACTTTGCTGCAATTTAAATTGCACTGGAGGGTGTTAAGCAGTGTCTAGGATTTTAATGAATTACCTGGAGCCGGGTGATCATCCTGGTTTGTCCTGTTCTTTCTCTTTCTATGTTTTTTTTGTTCCTCTTCAAAAGATATTCAGCTGTTTTTCCACATTGTGGTTTAATTGCAGAGATCTGATTATTTAAGGGTTTTTTTTCTTCATGGTACATGTGTGAAGAAAAAGGAAAGACATTGCAAAGAGTGTGCTTGAAAGTTAAGGCATCCATAGACAACAGATGAGTTAAAAATCAATAAATATGATTGTAAATAGGAGGATGAAATCAGATCTTTTTTTGTTTTGTATTTTGTTTTGTTTTATACCTCAGGGTTGTTTCACAAAAGCAGAATTAGGAAAATCCAGGATAAGAGAAAAAGTTAGACTTGACCTACAGTAATGCCAACAGTGAATCCTGCATAAACCACAAACCAGCATAGCAGTTGTGGCTTTTGTCGAACCAGGTGTAAGTAATGCAGGGTTTCTTCAGAATAGTTGCCGTAAGAAAAAAGTATTAAACTATTTACTCCAGTTAAATACATTGAGATCGATGGATTTCACTCAGTCAGCATTTTATTACATCTTTGCAAAGACTGTGTCAGGGTTTAGTTGTGGTTTAAGGACCCAAATGCAGAGGCAGAGAGGCTAAGGAGATTTCTTGCAGTTTAATGGGGCAAAAACAGTAAACAAAGGCAGGAATCCAAAAATCCAACAAATAATGAAAAGCAAACCAGAACTATGGAGACATCTGGGGAAACCAAACACGAGGAGCCAGGGAGAGACGAGGTAGGTGGACAAATGCATGGGAGGACAGCAAAGACAAGGAACCAACAAGGAGTTACAGCAGAGGGAGAGAATTTATAGCTGACTGAGACAAAGGCAGGGCTAACGAGCTGACAAGGAGCAGGTGTGAGAGGAGACAACGAGGGAGCCAAGGGGAAAGGAACACACACACACGAGGGTAACAGAGGACAACAGAAAAACATGAGAACTGACATAAATCTAGAAATTACAACAAAACTGGAATTAAACCAATAATAGAACCACAGAACCAAGACCATGACAGAGAGAACAAGACATCATACCGTCTTTATTGCATGGTAATCAGACCTGTTCTGATCTGGCCAGCGTTTAGGGCTGGTTACACTCCCCGCAGCAGTGTGTTGCAGTGAGCTTGTCGAATGTTGAAGCGTTGTCTGTGCTATGTTATTCCACGCCACAATGCGAGAGGGGCCATTCTTGGCTTGGTTTTGGTTCTAGATACGGCCGAGGCGGTGAGGAAGTGGGGGCAAGTTTGTGTGACAATGGAGGGACATGAGTGCGAAAAAGAGAGGGGATCCAGGTGGGAAAATGGTCCCAGCGTTCTCACGCACCTCGGTCTTCTGGCTGATCCATCTTCATGAGTCATTTTCCACAATGGCGGTCATACAAACAAAACAAGCTGCGAAGGTACCGAACAGGAAATTACGCATAGTGTAGAGCGGATGTAGATTTGACCAATCAGAGGCCTCCTGTCTGTGGTCACCTACAATTATTGGAGAGGTGCAGCAGAGTGTCTGCGGAAGGGGCGGGGGCATATCTGCATTGACTGCGGCACACGTAGACGACCTGGTTTCTGAGTATAAACCAGCCTTTTGTCTTCCTTACTTGCAATAATGGAAAGTAGTCAGAGTCAAAACAAATCACATACACTTTGGTTAAATAGTAACATGTTATGAATAAACCTTTAGAAAGGATCTGATTTGTTACTGGAATAGTATTTCATTCTATGCAAACACTCCTAATATTGTTTGGCCTTGCAGGTGAAACAGACTGAGTAAAAGCATTTTTCAGTGGATAAATAGCATAACACAATATATGAAATGAGAGAAAAAATTTCCGACCACCATAGAGCAAACCTCTAGGGAAAATTAATAATGGAGAGCTTCAGCTGTTCCCTACCTTTGTTTAACTTTTTTCTGTAGTTCTTTTTAGAAAGGTTCCCATTTTGACAAATATTCATGTTTGTATGTCGTGTAATGATGTTCATAAGGCAGAAGGCTGTACGGATTCAACACAGTAGTGCAGAGGCCTTTTATTTTAATGTGTCTGTAGTCCAGCGCACCAATAACATCAGGGAATCCTGGCTCGAATAGTGGAGAAAAGCAATCCATCTGTTCCAAAGTTTATTTTCTGATATGTAGCTTCCTCTTTCATGTAGATCACTCTTCTGCAGCTGAGAGAGTTTTGAAGCTATGCATATATCCCTTTAATGCCAAATACACACTTTGATGATGCATCAAAGTGTCTTTGCTGAGATTTTCAGCATCTCCTCCAGCATAAAGGAACATATCACTAGCAGAAAATCTAAACCACAAAACAACTTGTTTGTTTAACAGTAAAGTCATGACTGTTTGGTGTGGTGATGAATTTGGTGACCGAACAGTCGGCACTGGTCTGTTTCCCCAGAAAAATGGTAATTCTCATGCAGGTTATGTAGAAATTCATAAATTTAAAGGAAGCGACGTTAAAAATATGAAAGTTCTTGACTGAATAACAACACATTTTAGCATTTCTTTAATCTAATACCATAACAGAAACAACAGCAAATCAGAATCACTGAGAAAGCTCATCGGTTTCGTATTGGTGTGATGCTGACCGAACATAGCATGATCTAGAGAGCACTAACTACAAAGAAGAAATTACTGCGGTAACTCTTGTGCTACTGCTTTTGTGAAACCGATTCCGAGACTTAATTCAGTCTGAAAAATCCCATCTTGGATTGTTTTTTTTGACACCTTTGGAACTGTATTAATCTACTTATCAGTTTCGAAAAGCAGGACTCAGCCTCAAAGTGGATTTTTAGTGTGTGAAAATCACTAATTAAACAAAAACCAAACCTGTCTGTATTTCATAGGGAAAGGATTTCACTAACCAAAACACCAATAGCAGATTATTATTCCAAGGTGCAGAAATAATGTATGTATTCCAAGGTTCTTTTTACTCGCGAAAACCTATTTCCAGAAATAATAAAATTTTCTTAAAATCAGAAAGCAAGTCGTTGTATCTTAAGTTCAAGATCAAGAGAATTTATTTTTGTCCTACTGCTTGTATTGAAAAAAAATGTAAAAACAAAAATCCATCTCCCTCTAAAGAATCAGACCAGAGCGCTGCAAACCAAGAATTACCTTGTTAGCTTGTGGGTTATTATTTTGTTGGAAGGCCCACTGCTGCCCAAGGACAGCTTTTCCTGCTGATTTAAATAAAACTCTGAAGGTCTGCCTGCCTATCAGGTACTTCAGCTCACTTCTGAGATAAAAGTACTAGTATAAAGGTTTAATATTATTTTTCATAGTATTATTATTTTATTCTTCTTTATGTGGAAAAAAACGGGATGTCTGGTCAGTGCTTCCCCATTAGCCTCTTTTTTCCTTTAAAATTCCTTGTTCTCCAAAACACAGTGCAGATTTGAATATCACGAGTGGAAATTATATTTAATTGGCTTTTAAACTTGACTTCTTACCGCTGTCCTGTCATGCTTTTATCAGTTTCTATGATTAAAGCTTTCTTGTATAGAAGTGTTCATGGAGGTTGGCTTAAAGTTGTAGGGAAGTCAATTTTTAAATTTTAAATCATTCTGGCTTAAACAAGTATATAAATGTACTCTTTATCAGACCATATTGTCCCAAAAGTTAGAAAATGTCTATTTTAAAAAAAAATCCTGTCTTAAAATCTGTGGGGGGGTTTCCGTTATCTGTTATGCCAGTCAGTTATATGTCGGCTTGTACACCTAAATTCAGCCAATCATATATCAACAGTCATCTGTCAATCAATTTTAGCATTGAGTTGGGTCCCAGTGTTCACGGGGATGGACGTCTGTGTCTTCAGCAGGCGTAGAGCTAACAGAACTGGCAGCGTTGCGAGGCAAGGGCTTAAACATGTAAGGCTGGAAGCATTCTACACCAAACCAAGCTTCTGCCGCCCTGGCGTCCTCTTCCACAACAACTTCCTCCCCGCTTTTCTCCTCTAAATAAAAAATGGATGACGGAGGAGACTCATCCACGACCTCCGACAAAACTCTCCTCCTCTTACATGTTTCCGCTGTACATAGCGTTCCTTGACGGTGTCGTTTATATGTGCTACTTGGTCCCAATGGAATTTCCCATTGGTAACCTACTAGCACTAAGTTGCTAACCGGTTAGCAAGATGCTTCCGAGACACCGGCCACAACCAAACTTGCTTGCGAACCTTCCGCCACAACAACCCTGCCCCCTTGATAATCGACCAATAACATTCCCTCGTGTAAAGTCTTGCACCATTCGGTACTGCAACCGTTGGAACAGCTGCCTCCCTACGACTTCAAGTCCCATTGATCTTAAATTTCTGAATAATGTGTACAACTGTAGTCACATGAATAGCAAGCTGCTTGGAGACCGTCTTATAGCCTTTAGCTTTAATATGCATGTCTATGATTTTTTTTCTAACATCTAGAGACAACTCGTTCCTCTAGTCCATGTTGAGTGCGGTACACTCAACATCTACCTGCAGCCCTATACTGTATATAGGTCCACTGACTGATTAAAAGATTGCAGACATCTGTGATGCTAAAAATAGAAACACCTTGATGGATCATGTCCCCTTATACTACAGGTATCCATCATTTTTATCCTGCCCTGTTTAATCATTTTGTTGAGGCATGGTTAAAAGCAATGTCTGACTTTCAATTGTTCATTTTAATGTACACTTTTATTTATTACTGCTTTTGTCAGATTTAAATTTTGTTGTCATCATTGTGGGTTTTTCTATCAATAAAACTATTTTGACCAGGTGGGTGTAATCTTCTGGCTTTTTCGGTAAAACCAGGTGCGTTTCACTCATTTATATATATTAATTTTCAAGTTTTATGCGGACAGCTATGCATAAGCTGAAATCACGCTAGCATGCAGAGTCCCAGAGAGGTCTTGGATTAGCATCTCGACAACCGATCTCCCATATTCTTTGCATGTAAACTAGACATCCTGATGCAAATGGTAATAATGGTAAAATAAAAATAAATAAAAAAACTGCTAAACTTTTTGGACAGAAACTTAAAGTATTAAGATAGATGTATTATTTGATGTTTGGGAACTAGTAAAAAGTATCTACTTAGAATGTAATTAAAAAAACACAAAATTTCTTACATTTTTTTATGTATTTATTTTAAAACTTAGATTAACATTACCCTAAATGGAGTAAATCTTCATATAGTAAAGAAGAAAAGACATTTTCTTTTTTTTTTTTGCAAGAGTACATAAATCTTTGTGGCAATGACTTAATAATTAGAATTAAGGAGAAACTTCAAACGCCTCCTGTGGTTTTATTCAATAACAGCCTGTTGCTGCCCTCTGCTGGAGGCATATGTTCAATGATTTTAATAATAGTTGTCAGTATAACCTGTATTATATTGTATATGACATCTAGAACAATATTTTAAAATGTTGATAAAAGTGCTTCCCCCCCCCCCCCAGCACTTTTATCAACATTATTTGACAAATATATTACATAGGTGCCACATTTCTATATAGACAAAGATCAAAAACACATCATATATTTTTTATTATGGATTCAAGAGAAAATATAAAACTGAGGAGTTTAGTTTCTAGCAGCTTTGCACATAAGGATGATTATATTTTTGTTGTTGTTTCTTTTTAGAAATAGTTTAAGTTCAGTTAGAGTTAAGGAAGAACATTAGTAAACTGCCATACATTATCGGTTGAATAAATATATGTACTTTGACTGGACCATTCAAACACATTCGTTTGCTCTGATCTAAAGTCTGTGTCTTTGGGCTCCTTTCTTCAGGACAGTCAAGCTTCACCCCAGTTTCAGGTGTTTTCTAAGCCCTCCTTGTGGGATGCCCTGTATTTAGCACTAATCATAATCCCACTAACTAATTAGACTTCATGTATCTCCTGAAATGTTCTTTTTTGTTTCTGCATTTTTTATTTTATTTTTTCCTACTTGCTTTGATTCTGTTTTATTTTCCTATATTTTAACCATGTAAAGCACTTTTCATTGTCTTTGTACTGAATCGTGCTATACAAATAAATTTGCCTTGCCTTGTCTTGCCTTGAAAAGGAAAAACTTCATCAAACACCACCGTGATTCAGCAGGACATGGTTTATTCATGACATTTTCATGTATCAGCTCTTTGCAACCCATTGACAACTTGCAAGTGGGATAATTTTTTTTTATTCTGATCTATTCTGATCAAACTTACTTCCTCATGTTTCTTGCATGTTGTAAACATTACATTTGCTAGGTTCATTTTAACACAACTTAAGCAGAGCTCTAAAGCTGATTTGAAGATTGCATCTTTTAATGGACTTTTCTTGCACCAAATCCTTTTTCCTGAGCTGTGGATCCCTTCAGATTCTCCGGATGTACCCTCTTAGTTGCTTCCGGGATTAATGCTCGTTTTTTCTGTCTCTTAAGGTGGACAAGAGCTTGATAGGTTTGTAGAGCAGACTTTCCCTTTTAAGTTTACAGACTGAGCAGGGAGTTCTGTGAGATCCTAAAACCTTGAAATGTTTTTTTTTTCAATAACCTACTGTAAGCATCTCTGCTGTGAGCATTGGTCTACACAGATTCTTCTAACAATCACCCAAGGCCTTCACAAAATCAGTTTACTTCTGCTACAACTGAAAATGTTTATGATGGAATATTATTAGACAGAAGAAGTCGCTGCTTGAGTTAATAACCAGACACCTCTAGGTTTCTGGCCGCAACAGGACTAAACCAAGAGTTTCAAAGGTCTCACATTTTACATGTACCCGTCTAATTAGTTTTATTTGTAGACAGAATGCATGCAGTGTGCGCACTCCACGCACTTAGTGGAATTCCCTACAAAATGCCTACATTTGGAGGTGTAAATTAGTCTTTCATTTTTTAATTACAATTAGGTGAATCTAAGGTAAAAAAAAAAAAAAATTAAATAGCTGAACATCCAAACAGTTTTTGAATCTAAACTAAGCCATAAACATACCAGCCCAGTCAGGTCAAGTCCACCATTTTCTGAAGACTAACGAATGTTTATCTAGAAATAAATAATAAAAGGATGAAATAGCCTAAAGGAATGTATTTAAACGTTAGAAAGGTTTTAATTTGGATATAAAAACTGTGATTTTAGAGTTTATGACCCAGGCCATGACACATCTTCTTTAATACTCCCTTGATACTTTCACTTTATGAAAGCTTAAATATCCTGTGGTGTTGCCTAACAGATGCACCACTGTAGAGACACGTGTCAGTTCATATGCCTGAAACAAACGCCACAGATTAGTTCTTTTGATAGCATCTTTGGACGTTTCAAGAAGAGTGTGAACAATATTGTGAATAATCATGAGAGGTGAAAGCCAAATCTTTCCCTGTGGGGAAATCAATCAACGAAAAGCAGAGAGGCTGTTAACTTTTATTACATTCACTTTTCATTTTCAATTTGGCTCAGGACTCTAAGTACCAAACACTCTGGCCAGTGTAGTCAGACTACTGGGGGACATAACTCTGAGTAACATTTAGATTAACCTCTGAACAAGGAGACAGGTCAATACGCCCCGTTAGACGATACAGTGACAAGAAAAGCTACTAGAGGGCAAATAAATTTAACTTCACCTTATTTTAAAGTCCATATTTAGACCTCAAGACTTTAACAGTTTTAAGACCCCATTGAAGCATCAGTTATACATCATAAAATGTTAAATGTTCATTAAATACCTTCGACTGAACAAGCTAGCCAAAAAGCTTACATGACACACTAGTTATTAAATGTTTTCCCATAAACTCACACATAAAAGAAAACCTAAAATGTTAGAAATGTAAATATACAGTCATATTATTATATTAATGCTTTTATGTAATTTTTACTGTTTTCAAAGCTTTTTAAAAAACAAAATTGTCTGGAGAGCTGTTCTTAGCGAAATTTCTTTTTGTTTACATTCGAGTACAAAAAAATGACAAAATAAATCTAAGTCAAAGTCTAAAAAACACAGTAAAAGAAGCAGAAATAAAATTTTTAGATGACAAAAAATGTTTTATAATGGGTCAAGCATTCGTAAAGATGACTTTGACGTGATGCGTGACCCACCGCAAATCCAGCTCATATTTACTGTAAGGCTGATGTTTTAATCAGAAAAATATTCAAACAGCAAGAATGGAATAATATTTCTAATAAAATAAAAAGTAAGAGTCAGAACCTGTTATTAGCATAAGAAATTGACAATAAATTTCAAATGAAAAATTGTATTTCTTGCAAATCAACAGTTATTTACACATTTAGACAGTTGGCACCTTATTTGAGTTTAAGGTATTGAGGAGGATTTTTGCAAAGACCCACTCTGTCCACTTTAAAAAAAAATGCACATGCACAACCCTGTACCCGCTCCTCAGAGGCAACGGATATTAAAAGCGTGCAAGAGCATGCCGAGCCCTTTTCTCCTCGTGCACGCTCTGTTTAAAAGTTGCTGTTCTCATAGATCATACAAGCTTAACCCCTAGAACCCTACGGACCCACCGGTGGGTCCAGCTGCTACGTGACCTCGTAATTTTAACAAACCCCCAGTATTGATGTAAAAAACACATTTGGCACAGTTTGGTGATATTTTTGGATAAATGTGCCAAAATGGCCTCTCCGCCTAAGAAATTTCTCACTAATACCATTCTAAAATAAATATGATTCATCTGATTGAGTCCAAATTTGGTATATTTTTACACAACATTTAGATTTAAAAGTCTGTACTACTTTTTTTGTGCTATAAATAATATTTTGGTAGTGTTTTGCAATGTTTATTTCAAAGAAAATTTTGGCGAGGTTTAAAAAATGCAAAATATTTAGTATTTTGCCCCTAATATTTCAGGCAGGGTCAAAGCTACAATGGTGCTGACACCAGAAAACCATTCTATGACATCTTACCTTTACAGAGGTACCAAAAGTTTTTTCTTAAATCTAATAGCTGTGAGGCTATAAGTGATTTACTTTTGTGTATTTTTGTCAGGCAGAAATTTATTTATACCCCCTGAGGGTGTAAGAGGTTAATGTGCCCGGACGTCCGCCCTAACCCCTAAATCCCTCGATTACTATATAGAGCAGGAATTATATAGTGGACTTTATAGCGAACTCGGTTAACTGACCGTTTGGACAAATGATCAATGCTTTTTGCTCCCAGTTTGTCACATATCTCCTCCTTCACTGTGTCATGCCTGTGCCATCTTTGTTATTAGTCGCTGCTGTGAGGTAGCGGCAGTGGGCTGCTGTGACAGCCAATCCCACAATACTTGGCAATGAAAGCTCTCCGCGCCAAGCATTCTGGGATATATCTGCTTCTTCTCAGGTCTTTCTTTTCTTCTCATACACTTTGTAGACACTTTTTTCTTTTTTACCATTTTGCAATTTACAAAGAAAAGCGGTGAGAAAGGTGAGCCTTAATGACTGGTTGAAACCCTAGCTCACCACATGCCTGAAGGTTAGTATGTGTCATGATCTGGCCTGTTTGCTCCTCTTTAATTGATGATCTCTTTCACCTGCCGTTTTCCCTCTCTGCCTCATTATAATTTATTCCTCTCACCTGTTTCTTCTGGTTATATTCTGTTCAGCCTGAGCATTCAGGGCCAGATCATTATTTGTTTTCTGTTAGTCTGTCTGTTCAGTTTTTGCCTTGGTTCTTGTTCTGGATCCTGGCGGCCAGTGGAAAGGGGTTTTTGTGTTTGTCTTGTCTCCTGATCGTCCACTGTTCCTCCCCTGCGGAGTCCTCTGGGTTTTTGGCTCTATATGTGGGGAGGTTCAGGTTTTATCTCAGTAAGCCTGGCTCCAGGGAGGAGACCAGTTTAAAGGTCCTGCATCAAGTTCTGGTTCCACGTCCTGTCTCTGCTACCCTCTGCCACTGAGCCTGCCTGTCTGCACCTGATCCTGTCTGCTCCTGTGTGTGACTGCCTGGTAATGCTTTCGGTCGCAGTAAGACTCTGAACCTGTCTGGGAGCTCTACGATGTCTGGAAGCCTGGATCCTGCCAACTGTCTGTTCCAGCCTGATCTGGATCCTGTTCGGTTTGTTCCTGTCTGTTTTGAATCCCTGACCAGGATCGGCTTCCTGCAAGACCTCTGGAACTGCAGCTTTGGGGGCATTCTTGGACTGGACTGTTAAACCAGAATGTCTGAGATTGGGCGGTGCCCCGCTCCCCATCCTGCTGTGTCAGCGAGCCACAGCTCCACTATAGTTTTTGTTTTATTTAATAAACTTTTTTGAACTTTTCTACTGATTGTCTCTCCTTGAATACTGGGTCCATCTGTCATTGGTTCATGACAGTATGTGCAGAAAGAGATAGCTTATGGGACGAGCACATAGGACGGCCTTATGTAAAACTATCAACAGAATGATTGACAATTAGGAGGACCACTTATTTTGATGATCCACTAAGAAGTAAAAGATCATCCTCTATACCTTTAACACGGTGTGCCTCAAACTCTATGAGTGTAACCATGGTGGTATATTTATTAAGTATGATTGTTTATGGCATTGACACAGTAATTTGTTAACAAAAAAGTATCGTAGGAGTAACTGGATGGTGTTGAATAGGTATTACAGACAAAGGGACATTTTGTCTTTCACAAATTATGAGGTGTAGTAATGTTCTTTCAACCAGTTGACCAGCAATGGGCAGCAATTTTATGGGGGACTGATTATTATTTCAACGGCTGATTTTTTTCAACCTTTCTATTAACTGAAACCAATTATTGGTCAGTGCTTTGCTGGTGACGGCAATCTGCCAACTTTTGGCCTAAATTGTTTCAAAAGATGGACTGAATATTAAAGCAGAGCCTGTAGCACTGTTTCCTTGCAGCAAGAAGGTGTTGGGTTTGAATTCCTGCCTGGGGTCTTTCTGCATGGAGTTTGCATGTTCTTCCAGTGCAAGCTTGGGTTCTTTCTGGGTACTCCGGCTTCCTCCCATAATCCCAAACCATGAACTACTGTGAAATTACCTTAGGTTTGAGTGTTTGCATGTTTGTGTGTTTCTTTGTTGCCCTGCGATAAACTGGTGCCCTGTATTGGGGTGTACCCATACACTTAGAAATAGGCACCAGCCCCAACAGGTAGAGGATGGATGGATGTATTGAATACTAAATTCAAAGAAATGTAACTTACAGAGATGTACAGAGGGTGAGAGAGGAAAGCACTTTTCTGTATCATGTATCTGTAGTTATGAGATAATTGGTTATATCTTAGCACATTTCATCAGTACCTGTCCGATGAGTGCACAAAATGTGCTTTTTTCTTCACATTCTACTGTGACTGATCCTCTATAAAGAGTAGCTTTGGAGATAATGATAAGTCCACATCACCTGCAAAGAAAAACACAGTCTCCACACTAGATGTCCTAATTGCATGACTGGGACTTAAGATCATGTGCATGAACACAACCAAGATGACAAGGAGCAGCCCTGGTGAACTCCAACCTGCATGAAGAACAAGCTTGACTTTGTAGCACCAGGACATTTAACAGGTAATGGTTAATGGTCTGCACCTGTAAAGCGCATTGGCAGTAACAGCATTAGTTGAAGATTGGCAAAATTGGGAAAATACCAAAATATTTAAGCTCTCGGTTCGGATAGTTTATCGCTGACGACAAACAAAGAAACAAAACTCTGTTTAAAATTCTGGTAAGAAATCCCTTTATTTTCTCTTCCCAATATCTTAAGAGCAGCGGAGTCAATAGGTGTCACATTGTGTTTGACAAAAAAAAAAAATTAACTAGTTTCTTGAAACTGAAAATAAGGAAAAAGGCCATCATAAGTCAGAAGAATTTCAATTTGCTCATCTGAAGTAAATATGGAAAACATCCTCAATAGCATGCTCCATTTTTAATTGCATTAAATTCAGCTCCGATGTCTGATCTGCTAACAGGAACCAGCTGAAGCAACTCAAGTACCATTGTGGGATAATTACGTACCCTTGTTGTTGTTTTAAAAACAGAAATCTTATCTCCTAACTGACATTGTGGGCCCGTTGCTTTGCTCACATGGTCTGTGCCAAAGCACTTTGCATGCAGGACAAACCAGGACAGAGGTTTTCCAAATATGGAAACGGCCAGATAAAAAATAGGGCCTGCTAAACTTACCAGTCTGACCCCGAGCACAGCAGAGCAGCCAGAGGAGCCAAATATAAAACCTGGTGGTTTCTTATGTCTGTCCTCTGCAGCTCTTTGCCAGTCCCAATCCGTGTCAGTGTAGTATTGTTGCTCTCCACTTTAACCACAAACCTCATGAGAGATGAAGCTGCAGACTGGAGCGAGGCTGAATAAATACAGTAGTGTATCATTACGCTAAAGCTAACTTTAAAAACTGCTTCGTTTCCAGCTGAGGAAAATTGAACACACTCCTTTGTACATTTTCTTCAGAAATATCAGGGACTTCATCCTTCAATAAGATCTATAGTGTCTGTAAAACATGAGGATAAATCACAGTTTCTTGCAACCCGACACGTTCCTCTTGTGCTCTCTCTCCCCAGAGTTTTTCGGATTGGGTGCTATGGCAGTATCCTTGGAGGGCTTCCTTTCAGTAGCTCTAGCAGCATAAGGTACCGAGGGTCTTGTTCAGAGGCCCAGCACAATGTGTTCTCTTAGCAATCCAGGGGAAAATTAGACTTCCTCTTCTTCTTCCAGACTTTCAGTACTTGTTAATCCCGAAGATCCGAACACCGTGCAACTGCGGCAGTTTGGGAATAAGCACAGTGAGCAAAGACACTGTGTTGACCACAAAATGGGCTCTATCGTACTTGGTGTAGAAGCTGGTTAAAATGTACCTGAAGGAAAAACAGAATAGAGAGAGAGAGAGCATAGTGTTCAAGGAATCCTAAGAACCTTGTTCATCATAACAGTTTTTAAAATATGACCTTTTTATGCGCTTAAGAAGTAAAGATTTAACCATAAGGTTTTGCAATAGGACAAATATAGAACACTTCAATAGATTCTGATTTTTCATTTAAAAGGTCTAGTGATTATTACTTTCCTTGAGTGTGTTATAATTGATTTAATATTCTATAATCCACTTTTTACCATCTTATTAAAGTAGGAAACACTAAAGTAAAAAAATAAACATATTTCAACCCACAAAACAGCAACAAGGCACAAGATGTTTTCATCCCAAACCCTCAAACAAAGTATATAAAAGGTCAGGCTTCTGTACACTTAAGAAATTCTAACAGATTCCAGGCGGATGCATTTGCAAACTGCAAAACCTCTTCCCCAGTTTAGCCTTGAAATTTGGGATTAAGAGAAGGAATTGCGTAAGAAATCTGGATGTATGCCTACCAGGGATTTATTCTTCTTGTGGACAGAAAACACCAGTCTAACCCCCTCAAATAGACGAAAACATTGGTCAGTAAGAGATTTGTTAGTTGTTATCCATCTCAGAACGCGATGATAGAATTAATCAAATATATATTAACAGTGAGAGGAATCATACCGGTGAAAGAAAGCCTGAAATACTTCATACCTCTGATAGATTTAGCTTAAAATGCATCTCTTAATTTGACCAACATGTCTGTTTTGACTAGAAGTAAAATCCAACATCAATATCTGGTAGATCCATCAGCTGAAGCAGCTAAATTTTTCATATCTCGCACACCAATGATAATTCGTCCTATTAACATTGAAAATGTGCATAAGTCTTCTGAGCAACTGCTTTAGTTGCTTTATATTTATTACAAATAATTCCATATTCTCCTCTGCAGCAGCTGAACATCCTCATGTAAGTGTAAATTCAGCAGAAAACAAAAACCAAAACAAAGTACTGCAGCTACTTCCTGCTAGCTGCAAATACGAGACCAGTGTGGAAAGAAGCGATGTGTACACCTGCAGAGCTGCTCTCATTACCGTATTCTTGCTGAGCCTGCAAATCAGACCCAGGAAACCAAAGTGCCTCCTGTAAACTGAACTCTCATGATAACGAGGGAAGGAAAAGCCAGGAAAGCACTTATTGGTGCACCTGCATAAACCGGCCTCTCTTTAAGTTTGTTTCCTAATCTACTGGCCCACTTTATAACAATTAAGGCAGCAGAGAGTATATTGACGAGGAAAATGGCTCAAGGGAGCATTTAATCAGAGGAGGGGTCACTTACAGGACAATGGGCGTGATTGTGAGGAACTTTCGTGAAGCAGTGAACTGCACGCCATAGTCCATTTGCTCCCAGTGTGTCAGAAGGCGAGCCTTCCCCTGATCTGGGGTCTCAAAGGGCGTCCCTTTGACCGTGTGGAGCAGGAGGTACATGCACTGCAACGAACACAACAACATGGAAGTCAAATTTACATTAAGAAGAAAAAGTCTTAAAAATGAAAAAACGGGTTAGAAGCACAAAAAACCCAGAAAGATTTAAGCAAAAGCTTCTTGTAGGACGAAGTTATAGTTAGAAGCAAGAATTTCAATACATTTTAACAGTGGATACTTTTAAACTGGTTATGATTATCCTCTTTACTCTGACACACATAAATAAAACACAATAAAAGTCCCGTTTCTGTTTAATTTAATTTAGTATAAAGGTTTTCTTCTCAGAGGTTTGTTAGAGTACAAACCAGCATAATGAAGACCAAAGAACACAGCAAAGAGTCGAGGAGAAATCGAAGCCAGGGTTAGGATATAAAACAATACCCAAAGTTTTAAAACATCTCATGAAACACTGATTAATGCCTCATTTGAAAATGGAGAAATTAATAACACACATTCTTCTAAATACCCCATCCATCACTGGAAAAACAATCTAGAAATAAGTAAAAATGTCTTAAATCAAGTGTATTTCCCCTTAATTTGCGTAGGTA
>NW_015150471.1:2269882-2281855 GCF_000732505.1 Cyprinodon variegatus
CATCCATCCATCCATCCATCCATCCATCCATCCATCCATCCATCCATCCATCCATCCATCCATCCATCCATCCATATTTCTCCCTTTCTCCATATAGGCTAACATTCACGCTCTCCGTAGTTCCCCTGTGGTACGAGCACAGGTCGGCTGTTACGCGCCTTTAGCGAGCATGCGCGTTTCATGTCGCTTACGCGGTGAATCGTGCCGCCTGCGCAGTGCGGAGACGCAGGGGAAACCGTATCTGATGGGGAAACGCAGCTCGACGTAACACCGGTATTTCCATGTGGAAAATGCTGTTTTGTCGCTGGAGTCATCCTCACTCTTCATCCTCCCCTCTCTCATGACAAGGCGCGCATCCTTGTCATGAGAGAGGGGAGGATGGAGAGTGAGGGTGAGTCCTATCATGAAAAAAGGTTAACTGTGCGACCTGAGTAACGTGCAGTAACGGGGTGTCGGCAATGGTAACTGCCTTAAAGTTACAGTCAAAGTAATTTGATTACTTGTTACTAAAAAACGCCCTTACTCCCATCACTGTTCATAAAGTGGATTCAGCACCACCCTGAATCCATCCTTTACAGATCCCACCCACTCTGAAAATGTTAAAGCTAGGTGGCGCTCTGCTCTGCTCACCAGATTGTGGATGAGGTTGGTGAGGGTCCAGACGATGGGGACGCTAACGAATGGGATGCTGAGCAGGATGATGTGAAGCAAGCCGATGCCCAGGATGTAAGACAGCCAGATCCCCCTGCTGTTCATCACCCGGGTGTTGGGGTTCACCTCACTGTGCGCCGTGCCCACATTCATAGCGACCACTGGGATAGTCTGATCTAATAGGAACAGAAGTTCAATTAGTCAGAAAGGAAATGGAGGATTCATTGGCTGCAGAAGTTAAATCATCAAGAGTTCTTGTTGGCAGGTTTTATAGGACAATGAAGAAACGTTTTATAGGCTTTCTACTTTCTATTACTATTTTAGGATATCACAAGGAAGCTATATTCAATAGTCTGAATAGACGTGCATAATATGAGTCCTTTACTGTATTCATAATTTTGATGAATACTTGTAATATAGTGTGGAGCCTGGTGTAGGACATTCATCACAGAAAATTTGCCAAAGGTTTAAAGGAAACATCCAAGAAAAGAAGGCTGAAATGATGCCTGTATTAGGTTAAGCTTTCACGTTTAATTCATGATCAGCCAGGGATTAAGATTAAAATCAGTTTTCTTTTTGATATGTTGATAAAATAATTGAAAACCTGGATTTTCTTCCCATAATAACATCAGAACTACATGTGAAATCTTAACAGTTGACCAAGAGTCCAGTTATTCCTCCCGTTTAGCTGAAGTCAGGCTTCTCTTTCATCTTATTTCCTGGATAAAATCATTTGAATCGGGCTTCGTCTCACACACTTTGTAAAGTTGTGGTCACTCCTGCTGCTTGCCAGCCTTTTTTCAAATGCATTTTTTTCTTCCACTCAACTTTCCACAACCATGATCAAATATTGCACTCGGCACAGCCAGCTTCTTAAGCAGTGGTCTTTTAACCTTCTTAACATAATTGTGAAGGATGCCATTTAACATCTCTTATACACATTTTAAGCAAACAATCTTAGTTATAATAGTGTAGACCATTATGGCATTACATTTACATTCATGTTTAAAAAGAAATACTTAAAGCACCATGTTCCCCTTTAATGATGTAACAGACATTGCTTCAAACTGACCAAATCAATGCACTTTTTATTTGCACCATGTTTTTTCTCCCACAATGTTTACATTTGATCTCTGCTGCACTTTAAGAAAATGGAAATCACTACACTCTGTGTATGCAAAATGACATTAAATGTTGTCCAATATTGCATCTCATTCTGAAAACACCATCTGCACTTTGGTACATAGTGGTGGCACCATCATGCCTAGGGATTTTTTTATTTTATTTTTTAAATACCCTCTGTATTTTTATTTTTTTTTATCTTCTGTATTCCAGGAAGAAAACCTGTTGCAGGCTGCAAATGACTAACAGCCAAAACACTGAAGTATTTGATTAAAATACTAAATGAACGTGAAACCCTTTAAAGGTTTGCAAGGCTGTGGGACACAGTGGAGTTATTAAAGGACTAGTTAAGGAAAGAGAAAGTCACTGTTCAGTAACTGTTAAAGTGAAGGAAACATCTGGAGATAGATCGATAAACAAACAGCTCACTGACCTCATTAAACAACATTATTCCAACATGTTTACAAACTTCTTTACCTGCGAACAGAATCAACTCGGATCGAAAGGAAATCAACTGAACTTATGAGCTGCTAATGCTTCTTGTGTTTATGAGGTATTACTTACTAAGAACAGAGAGGGGTTTGCACTGCGACCTGTCCGGGGGGCACAGTCCGTTAATATCCCTGCTTTTGTGTAATCGATCAGCCTGGTTATGTAACCGGCAGAGGATCCAGTCTTTTTCCTGCCGCCCCGGAGCTCCACTCAGCCTCTCTGAGGGAAACCATCCGCCAGGAGAGCCGCAGGTCGCAGATACTCCGCTTTTACTACCGGCCGCAACAACACCAGCTGTTCATAACACGGCGCAGTCCACAAAGAGCCCGTTAGCGATACATATTCACGCTCACGGATTTACGTCTTCGATGGAGCTTTACTCATCGCATTTTGCTGTGATTGGTTCACTTGTGTCACGTGGTTTTTGTTGACCAATGAGCGTTAAGTACGGTGAGTCGTCCTGGACCACGCCCCCCTCACGTAATCCCAATGATTAGAATACAGGGCAGACTATTTCTTTGTCTTTTTTCATTTCTAAAATCAATATGTTAGTTTATATGAACGTTTTTGTCAGGTTTTTATTTTTATATAAACGTAAACGATTCTTTCCATTCAGTAATATATTTGTTTGACTCTAGTTTTTAAGCAACAGCTCAGTGTTCTACAACACATGGATAGTGCTGCTGAGATCCTACAATTTTAACCCAAATTAAGTGCCTTTTTTTATTACAAACTGTCATTATTGACCAAGCCTTAAATTTAATCCCAATAGTTTACTTTTTACTACTTTTACAGAGGTACATAGAAGAGAGGGATGTCAGACCAGTGGAGAAATATAAATACATATTAAAATAACTGTAAGGATGAATAATTTGATGGATAATATGTGTTTATATATAAGTGTAAGTATGAATGGACAAATATAAATACAAATAGTTGATGGGTAGTTAGAAGAACTAATAGATAAACATAAATGAAGAGAAAAGAAGGACAATGCTAAAAGTTTGCAGTGAATCGGATGCAGTGAAGCTGATGTCTTAAACCAGGGGTTTTCCAGGCCAAGGACCCCCAAACTGAAGGCGAGATGGAGCAGGGACCCCCTTATTTTATATATATTGTTTTATCAAACTGGTCCTATAGTCGCTCTATTACAGATGGAGTAATGTAACGAAAGTGGGATTATTAAAGTATTTCTGATTCTGATTCCTGGTTGATGGGACAGGTGTTGTGAATGAAACAGTGCCCAGCTTGAAAGAGCTCCTGTGTGTCGCTGAATGTGTTCCTTGACGACTGAAAGACATCTTCTGCCTCCATTTATCTGTTTACTACAGCTTGTTGAATTCATGTTAATGTGGATTTAAAGACATTTCAATTAATGGAAAAAAATTGCGGGCACAGTGGGTAGCACTGCTGCCTTGCAGCAAGAAGGTTCTAGGTTTGATTCCTGGCCTGGGGTCTTTCTGCATGAAGTTTGGATGTTCTTCCTGAGCATGCGTGGGTTCTCTCCGGGAACTCCAGCTTCCTCCCACAGTCTAAAAACATGACTGTTAGGTTTCTCTAAATTGGCTTCTCTAAATTCTCCTTAGGTGTGAGTGTGTTTGTGAATAGTTGTTTGTCCTGTTTGTTTGACCTGGCGACCTGTTTAGGGTGTACCCCACCTCTTGCCCGTAGTCAGCTGGAGATAGGTACCAGCACCCTTCCCGACCCCACTTGGGATTCAACCAACCAAATTTTCGCGACCTCCATGCAGAACCCCCTGTTGAAGACCTCCGTCTTAAACTACTGTTGCACCACTTCAATAAAATATTCCTCCTTATTCTTTAAAGACTGTAAAGGACGAAGCATCACCAGGTTATTCACTCACTAAATGTCCGGTTTTGCCAACCCAGGAGACTGAATCTATCAGAAACTTCACCCATTAGCCTTATGGCAAGTTTGTTAGTTATGTGAATAGCTTTTTATCACGTCTACATTAACTCAGCATTTCACAAATAAGGTGAATGCGTCTACATCACTTTTACATCTATTCAGCCAAATTACATTTGTTTTTTAGCCTGCCATTTTAAGAGATAATAACAGATGATATTGTTTTAGCATAGTCCCACTGCAGATTTTGCTTCTAATGCTATTTTCTGCAGATGCATCATTTAGAGAAACACTGGTTGTAGGAGACAGCCCAACCGGCTGTGTGTTAGGACACAACAGATAGAGTTTAAATCAGGATTAAATAGTTAACTCTGAACACATGGAGAAAAAAAAATAACTACAGCTTCCATTGAAATATAGAAATGTATAAAGAACGATAACTTGAGGTCAAACTAATTTCAGACATTTATAAACCCTTAACTAGATCAGCTAAAATAAACTAAAACTAATAACTACTATGCACATATAGCAGAAAAAGGCAAAGAAAGGTTAGATGCTAGATGCTCTAGACCAGTGGTTTTCCAATTCTGTCCTCGGGCCCCACTGTCATTCATGTTTTAGGTATTTCTCTGCCTCTAAATACCTAAAATGGTTGATTAGCGACTCCATGCAGCCCAGCTGAGTGGCGCAATGGGTAGCACTGCTGCCTTGCAGCAAGAAGGTTCAATTCCTGGCCCGGGGTGCAGGAAGTTTGCATGTTCTCCCTGAGCATGGGTTCTCTCCGGGTACTCCGGCTTCCTCCCAGAGTCAAAAAATATGACTCATAGGTTAATTGGCTTCTCTAAATTCTCCTTGAGTGTGTGTGTGTGTGTGTGTGTGTGAATGAATGGTTGTTTGTCTCTGTGTTGCCCTGTGATGGACCCCTGTCCAGGGTGTACCCCGCCTCTTGCCCATAGACAGCTGGAGATAGGCACCAACATCCCTCACGACCCCACTTGGGATAAAGCATGCCAGATAATGGATGGATGCAGCCCATAGTGGCTGCTGAAGAGGGAGTGCCATCACTTGATGCAGGAGTGCTGGAGCAGAGACACATAAAACATGCAAGACAGTAGGTCCCAATGACAGAGTTTGAAAATCATTGCTTTAGACAGTGGACTGCAGAGGTGGAGGTTTTACTGTGTTGTTAGCTATGTTTGTCATAACTTTATAAATTCAGTCACTATTAGCTATTTTTTTAGCTTTCAAAACACAGTGAAATACAGTGAACTATCAGAAATTTCCCTGTCATCGCTAGACTTGGTCTCTGGTTATCTGTCTTCTGAGTGTGACGAGGGGTCCCCAGTGCTTTAAAAAATGCTTAACATGCCTAAGCTCTGGTACACTGTTTGTGACCGCATTGAGGCCTCAAGGAGCTGCTTTATCCTGTGGAGGTCTCTGGTTCCAGATGTTGCCTATAAAACTCACAGAGAAAGGAACACATAGCCTGTCCTGCTCTATTTGATTATTTAAGCGGTTGTACTCAACCTTTTACTAGAGTTTAAAGAATGTGGTCCCCTATCGAGCAGGGACAGACATTGAGGCATATCTCTCGCATGTGGCTCGCTTGGGAGCTGTCCATGGGAACAGAGACAGTGATGTGGGTACAGAGCTTTATATACTGGTGATGCAAGGAGGTCCAGGAGATCCTTTGAAGTTCCTCCCCTGGTTGTGGAGTACCAGAATTTCTCAGCTTACCTGTAAACACTGTTTGCACTTCTGAATTTTTGTTCAACCAATGCTCTGAATGCATCCATGTGTTTTATCTCATGACTATACAAAACATACAAAACAGTTCCCACTTTTAATCTGAAGATCAAAATGCAGCCATGCAAAGTGAAAATTAAATAGTCATTGGATTCCTTTGGACAGGAAGCAAATTCATTCAATGGGTTCATTTTTTCTGCAGCTGTTTTTCTCTGAAATAACCTTTTTCTGGCAGAAAATGACAGTGTATGCTCTGTAAAGGTCTCCTGTGGCAGGGTTAAGACAGGTCCCACAGGTCTACTGTAAGTACTGAAGCTGATATGAACCAAAACATGGATAGATTGCGTCCTTCCATATCTCCAATCCGGAGCCTTAAGCAGCATCAAAAATCTAAACTTAAGGTGTTTGGAAAATGTTAAACGCTAAGACTAATGCATTTATATTCAATTCCAGGGGTCTTCAATGTTTTCCAGGCCGAGGACCCCCAAACTGTTGGTAAGATGGAGTGGGTAAACTGGTCCTATAGTCCCTCTATTACATATGGAGTCATGTAACAAAAGTAATTTCTCCCTGTGATTATTAAAGTATTTCTGATTTTGATTCCTGGTTGATGGGACAGGTGTTGTGAATGAAACTGTGCCCAGCTTGAAAAAGCTCCTGTGTGTCGCTGAACATGTGCATTGATACCTGGAAGACATCTTCTGCCTCCATTTATCTGTTTACTACAGTGTGTTGAATTCATACAAATAAAATTCTAATCAACAAAATTTTCGCGACCCCCTTGTTGTACCTCCATGGACCCCCTAGGGGTCGCGGACCCCCTGTTGAAGACCTCCGTTCTATGCAGCAAGAACTGACTATATCCTAACATCAGAAAAAATGGTTCAATATTTTCAATCCGCCGAAATTTCCCTGAGCCTATCAGATCATAATCCGATTATCACCCACAATAGATAGAGGTTCAAGGTTAATCTTTTACAAAACAAAGACTCTCTCAAACTATTAAGACCCAAACTATAGAACTGTATCAATATAGATTTAAGTAGTGTGTCCAATCCTACGTTTGTATTGGCAGCTATTAAGGGACTCTTGAGAGGCAATTTTACCTGGTTTAGCTCCTATCATAAGAAATGTAACAAACGTGAAATAAGACAATTAGAGAATGAATGAAATCTTGTATGCTCTAAACAGAAAGAACTTGACTTGAAAGCTATAGTGTGTCATTTTCAGTAACATCTAATGGTCAGACTGCAGACCACAGCATATGCTACCCCCACCATTTCTCCCCCTACATCAATATGGATGCCATCATGGGACAAAATGGTTTGGGCAATGTCTGCATCACATCTTGTCAGGTAAGGAAAAGGTTGGTTAACACAGATAATCTGTGTAGTGCATTGATTTTATATGGGCCACTGTCACATTCGAGTGTAATAGTGATCTCAACAGTCACTAGTTTGTCAGGTCTGAACTTCCTTAGAGCAAAAATGCCTGCGTTCATAAATCGAGACCTGCTCCTATGTAAATATGGACCTCGGAGTGCATCCCCTCTCAGCCTGGATGCTTCCCGCTGCGACGTCTCGGGCCTCGGCCACCACTGCGCCCCCATGTCAGGGGCGCAAGGGACCCGGGTCCAGCGCACACTCATAAATTATCCTTTTACAGGATAATGTAAATCCTGGTAATTATTACACAACGTAGCTTTGAAGTTTAAACATCTGAATTAAAGGATTAACTTAAACTGAGAGCAGAGTTTTTAAATGCATATTACCAACTACAGCTGCCTGTTCTATCCTTATCTTGGCTCAAGTCAAACGGCGAATGGGCTTCAAAGAATAAGCAATAGGATTTGGAAACTCGGGTTAGTTAGAAACCTTTCAGTTTCGTCTTCCATCATAGAAAAGGTCTTCAGTGCTTTACATTTGGATGGTATAACTGGTACTATCTATATATTCAACAGGCAGCCAAAGAACCAAGCAATCCTGAGACGTCAATGCTTAGATTACTACAAGATGGCAGCTCCCCTGCCAAAAAATGATAAACAATACTATTTTTTTCCTTTTACGCCTTAACATTTCTAATAAAATGATTTATAATAGTAGACACAATGTTGTTAATTTAATTTGGTTGGCCGTTTCAACTAAAGAGGTTCAAGGTGTATTTTACATTTACTTAGACAATAAGCATATCATATGATGATGTATTGAAAAAAAAAAACTTAATTTCTCATTTATCTAATATGCAAAGGAACCTTGCTGGAGGGTATAAAGATGATCATTGGCAGGCTTGATCATCTGGTCTCAAGATCAAAGAGATCATGTTCAAGATCCAAAGATAAGTCTAAATGCTAATTTAGGCCCAGAGTAGCCTAAGGTCAAAAGGCTTAACTCTGTTCTGCTTGCATGCAATGTTACACGATACTTACTGTTTCTAAGAGTACCCCTTGGTTAAGCGGCATCAAACAGGTTTGACTGGCTGAAAGCAGAGGATCTCATGTGCAAACACTGCCTCAGGTGTATCAGACATGTATGCTATGTAAACTTAGAGCTCTAGTAAATGTGAACCACGGATGACAGTGGTGTGAGATCATTACTGGCAATGGAACAAGGAACAAATACTTGAAAATGATCAAAAACAACTGAAGACGAGAACAATATATTGCACCAGTGAGCCTTGTTCCTACATTTCACATACAAATGCGTTCCTTTGCCTTATAGACAAATATTTCACTTGTACTGTTGTTCAAAAGTGCTTGTAGAGCATCCAAATAATTCTTTCCTTTAAATATTTAAAAAGGCAGCTTAAAGGCAGCTAGCTGTTTTGTATATACGCAATCCTAGTTCGGCAAGTTAAATCACTGTCATATTACTCCGTCACCATAGCAACGTACAAAACATACTGTACATGCATCTGATAGCTCTTGTCAATGGTTGAGTAGCAGAAAATTAAATTAAGACCAGCAAAAATTGTTCCTACACTTGATAATTATGAGTGAGTTTAGAAAATCAAATAAACATTTGTCATAAAAATTTACTCTGTGGGACCATATAAGTGGATTAAACAACTGGAAGCTGTGCATTTTACAGGCTTTTAGTACTCTTCATGGAGGACTTGACTTGGGCATTAAAACCATGCAATACACAGCTCATCATTGTTTAATCCTTACTTAACAGATATCTTAAGGGATCCATGACTAGTTGTAACAGTTCTTGGTTTTACAGTTATGATAAATTAGTAATCAGTTTAAAAATTCAAAATAAAATACTGTCACGCAGACGTCGCTCTTTTTTGCTTATGCAGCAACGCATTCTAGGTAAATGACGTATGCTATGTCCTGTAGCGCTAGCTCCATCCAGCCAAAACAGCAATGACTAAAGTTAAATCTTTTAGGTTTGAACCAGAGTATGATAAAACTAATCAAACTAAAGGAATCACAAGTGGAAATAACAACGTAGAGCACCAAAGGGAGGAAGAGAGGAGAGTTTACTGAGGAAGCTCATGTTTGTGGGGCTGTTTGGAGATGCTGACCCAGACTGGGAGGCAGAGGCGTAGCCAGAAAATCCTAATAAGGGTGGCCAGTCAATAACCAATGTACATTGAGGGGTGGCCGAAATGCACCAGAACCTCAGGGTAAATCACTGTTGCAACAGGAATACGCACAACATCAATATTTTCTAAATAAAGACAAAACATACTTTCCTGAAGCCTTTGCTAACAAATAGCTGTGTAAATAAAAGGTGGACAAAATTCTTTCAGGTTTGAGTTCTGGCGTGAAAATACCGTATTTCAATTGTCATTACCTACTAATATCCACATTTAATGAATTTTTATGTTATAATTAAAGTAGTTATTTATCTATGATTTCACTGAAGACTCCTAAATGACTTGCAGAGGCACACAATTTAATCTTTACCCCAAATAATTCAAAAATTTAGTTCTGAAAAGAGCATGAATTCTGTATCTGTCATCTTTAATGTTTGTATATTGACATGCATAATTAACCGCAGTGTTTCTGTTCCTAAGTAGTTGTTAATATATGCAAAATTTAAATGTTTAATAAGTTTGTACATTCCTCTTCAGAGTATTACTGCTGCCACAGTCTGTATTAGAGGGAAAAATGGTAGGGGTGGTCAATGATTGGTTAAGGGTGTCCACACTGCAAAAACGATCTAGAAATAAGTAAAAATTTCTTAAATTAAGTGTATTCACCCTTAATTTGAGCAGGTAAATGAGATAGTTTTCCAATGGAATGAGTAATTTTACTCTTAAAATAAGATAATTAGATAATATGCACTTGAAATAAGACAATGCACTTGTGTTTTCTTATTTTAAGTGTAAATTGTCTTGTTCCATTGGCAAAATGTCTCTTTTACCTCCTCAATTCAAGACCAAATGCACTTATTTTAAGAAAAAATGACTTATCTAGATTCAGATTTTTTTGCAGTGCATGGCCACCCCTGGCCCCCCATCTAGCTCCGCCACTGCTGGGAGTTATACTACAAAGAGCTTAAGTCTCTAAGCAAAGCTATTTACAGTTAGCATCGGGATCAAAACATTTTCTCAAACATATTAGAATTTACAACGACTGAAAGATGCTTTACTTTAAACATTCCTCCATTTTCTGTCACGCTTATCCCTGCTGGGGTTGTGAGGGATGCTGGGGCTTGTCTCCAGCTGTCAGTGGGCGAGAGGTAGGGTACACCCTGGATACGTTCCCGGTCCATCGCAGGTCAACACAGAAACAAACAACTATTCACACACACAATAACACCTAAGGAGAATTTAGAGACCAATAACCTAATAGTCATGTTTTTGGACTGTGGGAGGAAGCCAGAGTACCCGGAGAGAACCCACACATGCACAGGGAGAACATGCAAACTCCATGCAGTAAGACCCCGGGCCAGGATTTGAACCTGTAACAGTCTTGCTGCAAAGTAGAAAGTGACACCCACTGTTCCACTGTGCAGCCCTTACTTTAAACAGGCTTTCATTATATTTTGATTTGATTTTGATTTCAAGCTACCTTAAACTAATGGTGTTAACTCTAGCTAATATAGTCAACAGCAGATCACGAGCTGATCACATTTGTTTTCTTTCAAGAGATATCT
Organism: Cyprinodon variegatus; assembly: GCF_000732505.1. Taxonomy (NCBI): domain Eukaryota; kingdom Metazoa; phylum Chordata; class Actinopteri; order Cyprinodontiformes; family Cyprinodontidae; genus Cyprinodon; species Cyprinodon variegatus. Next base: position 2,280,868 of record NW_015150471.1, read on the forward strand.
CATGTATAAATGAGAAAATACTGTGGCATTGTCTACATTTACACCAGTCAAACACATTATGATAAAAAAACAGCATGGGTAATGTTACATGGGTAACATGGGTAATACTCTGTGTTTGCACCAGTCGAGGTTCCAGTTGAGTAAGACATAACCCTGTCATCAACCCAGCACGTGATCTGCAGATGAAAGAATGACAACCTCCATGAGTGAAAAATATAATGAAGGATATATAATATTTTCAGTAATTATAAGGGTTTTTTTTGCATTATTTATATAAAGTTATTAGAAAAATTGCAACATATTTAGACCAACATGTTAAACTAGTTTTGGATCCATTTAAAAGATCATAAAATGTATTTCTAATATCAACTATGCAAAAAAAAAAAAAAAACACTATAGACATATACTTGCATATACAGTCAAAATTCGCCAAGTTAAGCCTGAGTGAAGAAATATTTCCCCCCCTTGCTTGGATGAATCTTGCAGTCTTTGACTAAATGCAATCTGCAGGATCTCCTTAGAATAATTTTAAACAATATTGATAAACCAAACCTCACAGATAATCTGTGAGGTTCAAGGCAGAACTTTGACAGTGCTACTCTAAAACAATACAAATATTTCCAGTTATGACAAATATGAATGAAAAAATCAAAATAACATTGAACACTTAAAGATGCCAGGAGAATTAGTAACTTAATTAAAATATGGGAAAATATCTATTGGCAGCAGTATTTTTCACCCCTCATTTCCAAGAAGACTCAAGCTTTTTTTCCCATCCCCATCAGATGACGCTGACTACAGAAGACCAGCAGATGTCACCATCAATCCATTATGATTATCATCCCGTCTGTTTTAGCATGCTGTAGTTATTTTACTGTAGTTCTTTGTTTAAAAAAAAACAAAAAAACTCTTAAAGCTACTTTTTGTGGGTTTAAAAACTTGCTTTGTTAGGAGCTTTTATGGTTCTTATTTATTAATATTCAATATA
>NW_015150471.1:2282205-2299034 GCF_000732505.1 Cyprinodon variegatus
AATTCATTAATTCATTATACTATTTAAGTCTACTTTTTTTTTTCCAAATATAAAAAAGAAAATATTACAGCATTTTGGAAAAAGGAGCATGTTTAATCTATACAGACATATAGAAGAAATTTGAAAACATTTAATCTGGGTGACTGAAATTGGTACAAAAATAAGTATCTTGCATCTACTAAAATTTTTAACAAATCCAAGCTAGGATATAAAATAAATGCAGAACTATGTGGCTGTTTTTCCAAAATATCCTGATAAGGCCACTGGTGCTGGGGATCTCTACCCTGGTTGTGACAGGAATGACACTCCCGGGGCATTTCTATCCAGTAGGAGGGGTGGACTTGTGACCCAGACAGGCTAAGATGATAGCCTCGCTGGAAAAGGCTGAGGCAAGGAGTCCATTATTGGCCCTGGAGGAAGCTGAGGATTAGAACACCAAAGAATTTCAATAAAAGAAGTGTCTGTTTGTGGGCCGCGGAGGGGCAGAAGGACGGTGAAGATGAGGTGGCGGGGGGTCCCCTCTTTGTCCCTGCGGTGATTGAGAGCAAGAGGAGGGGAGTGGGATAGCATTGTGTTCACAGATTCTCTGAAGAAGTCTGTTATTAGGGGGGATGGCTAAAGGAGTGGTGAGATTTGGGAAGGCTGTTGACTCTTCATCTTGTGTGAACAAAGTCTCTGGCATATAGCCCTCTTATCTCACTCTGTCCTGGACTCCCTTGTTTACGGGACCCTGTCGGGGGTTACCCCACCTACTCCAGCCTGCCCAGCCACACATTGTAAGGCTTAAGTGCCCTTTAATTAGGCCGCCCCAGTGTCCGGACGAAGATCGCTGCGGGTTTGGGCATTATGTTGATCGGCTCACACAGCGACTCAAACTATGCAGGGATGGAGTGTTTGCCACTCTAATGAAAAAGATTTATTTGGGGGCTGAACTCTTGTCATCTGTCCTAAAAAGTCCCGACAAAGGCATTTGTGTTGTCTGTAACAGTGTTCCACTTCCAGGAGACAGAGCAGCGGCCTCTCAGCTGCCTGCTGGTGTATCACTTCCAGATCTCAATATGGTCACAACAATAAACACTATTTCCCTCATACAGAGGTAACACATTCCATGATTGGCCTTTACTAACATTCTCAGGTACTAATTATTGGGAATTGCTTAATAGATGAAAGCGATATTAATAACCTGTGTATCTAGTTCATGGTTAAATCCTCCCTAAAATACATACGAGAGCTCAAACTCTTGCAAAAAATTTCATTGAGATGGAGAACAATTAATTTTCACAAATGCACAAAGCACAGGATCCAGAGCATAAAGGAAGGAGGTGGAGGAGAGGTACTGGGAATTTGCTTAACTACTCCAACAAAATGAGTAATTCCTAGATGTTCCTTTGTGTGAAGAGCTTATGCGATGAGAGCACTGAAAAGAGGAAGGAAAGGGTAAAATAAAGCGAAAGATGGAAAGAAAGAAAGAGAGGCAAAGAGGACTGATGAAAAGGGTGGGATTGGGTATGTTCAGAAACTTTCTCGCAACAGCCTCAGTGTGTTTAAATACCCTCCTAATCCTGGTTTTATTGGCTGCCTGTGTCCAGCCATGCTATTCGGATTGAGTAGGATTGGTAGAGAGGTGGGGAGCTTAACACATGTCCTTCTTTGTGGTAATACGCTGATTAGGCCTGAGAAAGAGCCGGACCTGGTTATGGCCTTTCTCAGGTCACCCTAGAAACCAGCACGGTAGGGGACCCTGGTGTGTTCCTCCCCCCTTCATGCATACTGTGGTCTTCCTTTGCAGATACTTCTAAAACCTCACCACAAGCGCTGTTCATTTCACTTGATATGGAGCTCAGTCGCTGCTCTCTTAACAAGCTGTTTGCGATGCACTTGCAGTCTTGACCTGGGAATCGTAGTCTCAATGTTGTTTGGATTCAGACCGCAGACTGATTTCTTCGGCTGTACTCATAAATAAGATCATTGACACATTCTCCTAACCTATTCCTGGCCCCGAAATCACTGTCTATCGCTCCCACACAGCAGCTGTCATCCAAAGCTGAGCTCGGCACATTTCTGACGGTGCTGTAACACACAACAGCGTTCATAATAACAAACAGACATGCCTCATTGTCAGCACCACATTGACAATTCCACATGTTGACTTGAGCACTGGCTATAATGCAGAAAACTCCTGCAAAAGTTCGCTAGAGAAAAATTTATTGGTGTTACACCAGGACATCTATCTATTATTGTCAAATTTACCCCCCACAATACCAAAAACATGGTGGTAGGTCGAGCGTTGCTTAGTTAGTGCCTGTTTCCCAAACTTCTTTGTTATGGAGAAATGAAACAGTGGGCGGCTGATGGGGAGGGGGCCCACAACTGACTTCTTAACTATGGTCACTGGCCTCTTTCCCTGCACTGGACATTCAATCTACTCTACAGAGAGCATTCTCCCAGCCCCTGCTGAGCGGCCCTCTTAGTCCACCTAGCTTAGGGCCCAAAGGTTACCACCAGAAAGACGGACGTTCTTAAAGCACCACAACAGAGATACCTAAGTTGCTTTGCCAAAGAACAAATGTAGCAGTTTTGTGAAATTGAGGGCTATATGTAAAATTCTGCATTTTGTAAAAATACCAGGAAGTATGGGTGGTTATTATGAAATATCTTTTAACATTTTTTTTTATTGAAAATTTCTATATATTTTAAAGAAATACAATTATTTTTCATAGAATATGATTAAGAATACTATTTTGGTAGAGGAATACATAAGAGCACATCTATACTGGTAAAAAATAAATAAATTATATATATATATATATATATATATATATATATATATATATATATATATATATATATATATATGTTCAACCAAATCAAACAGCAACACTGATGTACAATAAATTTCACATGCTGTTGTGCAAATGGAATAGACAACACGTGGAAATTATTGGCAATTAGCAAGACACACTCAATAACATAGTAGTTCTGCATGTGGGGATCACAGACTACTCTTCAGTACCTATGCTTTCTGGCTGATGGTTTGGTCACTTTTGAATGTGGGTGAGGGTTTCCCACTCGTGGTAGCATGAGACGGACTCTGCAACCCATAAAAGTGGCATAGGTAGAGCAGCTCATCCAGGATGGCACATAAGTTTGATTGGTGATGGTTAGAAGGCTTGTTGTGTCTGTCAGAGTAGTGTCCAGAGGATGGTGGCGCTACCAGGAGATAGGCCGGTACACCAAGAGATGTGGAGGAGGCTGTAACAACAACCTAGCAACTGGACTCTCCACCTCTACTTGTGTGCAAGGGGGAAAAGGAGGAGCACTGCCAGAGCCCTGCAAAATTACCTCCAGGAGGCTACAAATGTGCATGTGTCTGCACAAATGGTTAGAAACAGACTCCATAAGGATGGTATGAGGGCCATACATTAACAGATGGGGGTTGTGTTTACAGCCCAGCACCATGCTGGACACTGAGCTATTGCCAGAAAAGATCAGAATTGGCAAATTCACCGGAAAACTTCATTGATTAAAAACAAACAATTTTATGTAAGTCAGAATTGTTTTAGATATTGGCCTTGTTTAGAGACCAAAACAAGGCCAATATCTGTAGAGGTCAAAACCAAGACAGGACCAAGAACTTATAAGATCTAGGCCTTGTCTCAGTCTCGGTTGGCGTGGTAACTACAACACTACCATCCTGAAATTAATAGAGGAAGCCAGAAGCTCCATAGTTAAAATAAAGTTTGCAACTGGACTGTTTACTGAACATTTGTCAAATTTGATCACAATAAACTAATTAGCACATTTCTAGCATTATGTACTGTAGGTGGTTTTGGAGTCCAAGAAGAGCTATTTTAGTAACAGGCAACAATATGTTAAAATGGGTGATTATCAGTTATCATGCTTAAGCATCGCTTGTGGTTCCGCAGGATTCAGTATTTGGTTTGATACTGTTTATTTTCTACGTAAATTACATATGTACAATTTGTATTCAAGCTTGTTTTGTTTGAAGATGAAGGAAATATGTTCTGTACAGTTTAGAGTGTATTGCTACTCCTGTATGATATCACACCAGAGATGAACAAGCTAAAATCTGGTTTGACAAAACAATTTTTTTAACCTGCAAAAAAACTAAGTTCCCTTCATTTGGAAATTATAAATGAAAATATAGATGTGAAAGTCAAAATAGATGGGGTAGAGGTTGAATGAGTAAATTAAATGAAATCCTTAGGTGTGAGTATTGACTACAAGATCTACTTGAGGCCTCATATCAAACAAGTCCAGACGAAATTATTTAGAAGCATTTCAGTTCTTGGTAAAGTTAAATATTTTTTCATTATAAAGCTTTACACATTCTGTAGTGTTCCCTTATTTTACTACGACTGAGCTATTGTGCTGATCTCTGAGGTAACACCTACTGGACATTACTTAAACCAATGCAGAAAAATGCCATCAAGATCATTCATAATGCTGGCTAACATGACCGCACTAATCCATTATTCATTCATTCCTGCTTTCTTAAATTATCTTATTTGTAATGGTAGAAACAAACAGCTAACAAACAGCATAAAAGATATTTTCCTGAGAGAGATGGTGGGTATATTTACAGTGATTATCTAAATTTCAGAATGTTAGACATTTTAACAAACATTAGATTGTCCTTTTAAAATAATGGAGAGGAAAGTATTGAACAAAACTCAGTGTAGATTTCTAAGCATGAGACTGCTTACAGTAGGAAAAGGCCCAAATTGGTTTTCTTAAAAGATATTAGATGGAAGAACGATGATTATCATCAATGTGTACTCACTCACTACAAATGGATGTTTACATATTTTTGCAGCGTTTTTTTTTAATGTGGGCTATTAGTAGATATGTATGAATGAATTTTTAAATCTACATAAACTTATTCATTTGCTCAATTAATTGACTTTTGGAGCTGTATGGGCTCATAAATTAAATGGAAATCCAAAACATTACTGGTGTTATTGACTGTAGAGAGGTAAAGTGGCATTATTAAATTAGTTTCACTTAGTTACACCCCATTTAAGAGATAAGCACTAAGTTATACATGACATTGTGGACCATACATAACTTATATATGTTATTAATTTTAAAATTTGGATGTAAAATGTGTATTTCTTATATTCATTTTTTTACTGTTTGTCTGAAATAAAGGCATTCATTTATCAATTCGCTTATTCATTCATTATTTCATTCATATTTATGGTGTTAGTATTGTGAAGCAAAACAGCTATGAAATTCCAAAGAACCCTAAGATTTCTAATCCCTGTTGCCTATTTGTGAATTTTCTAATAAAGGAATGTTTAAATACCATAAGTGAATGCATATTTCTGAGAGAACACCTGGTTTTAAATATTTTCTATCTCTGAGATTCTTGTGCGATACAAAATAGTGTGAAGTGGGAGAAAAACAATATTTAGTTATTATGTTTAGTGTGTCTTTTTTTTCCCTCACTATTTATTCTCAGCTGGAACCTTCTGTTACCATGCCTGCTGTTTTCCTTGCAACACTTCTAGTCCTGTCCATGCTCTGAGCTTGGTTCCCTAGTACCAGCTTTTATGTTTTTGTATCTTCTTATTCATTAAATCAATTCAACTTACTATGTACCTTAAAGGACAGAAGGATTCTGACACAATTTCGAACAAAGATAGAAGTTTTATAAATGTGTCCTCTCATCCTCTGCTTGCCACATACAGCTTTACTCCAAACCTCACTTCTGTTTACCGAAGGCACTGCCAAGGCCTCTGCTCCTGCCTCGGAGAGTTTGACTGACACCTCTGGCCACTGCCTCCAACTTTATTGCTGAAACCATCACCCTTGCCTCTATGAGGCTGATTGATGACTCATTCACTTTCCTGAAGGGTCTGCTCAGTGTCTCCTGCTTGGCTTTTTGCCATCCTCTCGTCACATACAGTGTTGGTATCGCCAGACATTCACTTCAGTTCTGAGAATCAGGTCAATGGAAAGATTATCTGAGCCTTCCACTTCTCGGCTTCACATGCAGAGTCTCCAGTACTCCACCTCAGAACCTGAGAGCTTTATCCATGCCAACAAAGAACCCCATAACTGGCAAATCTTCACCAACATCTCTTAGAGCTTTTATCACCATCATCATTGTCACCATCCACAACCTTGGCTACATCATCATCAATGCCATCTACACCACTGGTGTAGTCATAGTCATCATTATCTCCATCTCCTGTCCATTTTTTTCAATGTCCCTCAAGACTCCTGTTCCAGTTGACTAGTTCTTCAGGAGATTTGAGGTTGAACCGCCTCTTGGTCCTGTGCCTGAAATCAAAGTTGTTTAGGTGGGCTCCACTCTGTCTCCATCTTCAAAGGTCCATTGATGGTTCAAGCGGTTCCTTATCTAAATTACCTCTGTGGGTTCCTGCTTCCAGTAAACCAGTTTTCAGAGCTGCTCTGTAGGTGCCAGTCTTCAGAGTCCTTCTGTGGGTGCCGGTCTTAAGAGGTGTAGTCTGCTGGGTTATTGTCTCAAGAGCTCCAGTCTGCTGGGTTGTCCTGGCAGAGGGTCCACATTACCTGATTGCCTGATTACCCTCCTGACATGGTCCATTATGGGTTCACCCCCGATGGCTTCCTGACATCTTTTGCTTCAAAGTTCCTGTATCAATGTTTTTACGTTTATTCCATGACCGTCTTCCATGGCCCCATTCACCAGCTCTGTTAGGGCTGTTTTTGTGGTTGTTTTCATAGAATCTAAAGACTTTTGGTATATACCCTTTAGGGAAGATTATACTTTGATTTTGAGGTGTTCAGGTTTTTTATATGTATTTTGAAAATGTATCTGATGTTTACAATGACCTTTAGCTCTTTATTTGATTTGTTATTTCCTTATGTTTATGATTTTTTTTTTTTTTACCAGTTCATGCTGTGGATCTTTATTGTTTTTTCACCAATTGGAGTTTTCACTCATTTAACTTCTGTTAGTTTTTTGCTTGAGTTTCTAAGGTTTCAGTCTGCTTTGCTCCTCTTGATCAGTTTGTTCTCTCTCCATCAGCTTGTCTCTGCCTTAGCTACAACTCATTACCCCCAACTAGCTACAACTTTATGGAAGCCCTTTCCCCTATACTCATCTAAGGTACAGAGGGAAGGTTATCAGAGCGTCTGGAAAACTGGGTCGGCGTTTCTGGTACCACACTGGACTGGTTTAAGTCCTTCTTTGTGTATTCTATGTGTCAGTAGGAAACTTTAAATCAGAGAAAAGAAAAATCACATGCGGGGTTCCTCAAGGCTCCATACTGGGGCCCATCATTTTCCATATCTTTATGCTCCTCTAAGCTCAGATTATAGCCGACAACAAGATCAGTTACCCTAACTATGCAGACAACACTCAGCTTTACATTGCAATGTCACCAAGGGACTATGAAATCATCAGAGCGTTGGCTAATGCTTAGAACAGATCAAAGAGTGTATGCACTATAATATTCTCCAAACAAATAAAATTACTGAGGTAATAATTTTCAGACCAGAGGGGGAGAGATCCAGAGTTGGCTCACAGCTTCAGCTATTACAGCTAGAAATCACTGATTATGCCCATAATCTTGGTGTCATGATGGACTTCACAGGTACATAAGGCAGTTACTAAGTTAGCTTTTTATCACCTGAAGAACTTTTCCAGGATTATAGGACTAATGTCCAAGCAGGATCTAGAAAAACTCAGTCATACAATAGTGTCTTCACAGGTTAGCCAAAAAAAGTCCATCAGACAGCTGCAGTTGATCCAAAGCGCTGCTGCCCATGTTCTCACTAGAACTAAGAAAGTAGAACACAACAGCCCAGTTCTGAAGTCCTTCCACTGGCTTCCTGTAGCTCAGAGAATAGACTTTGAAATGCTTCTGTTAGTCTAGAAATCATTGAATGGATCAGCGCCTCAATACATAACAGTTTTTTTGTCAGTATATTAACCTCCCAGACGACTCAGGTCTTCTAGTTCCAGTCTACTCTGTCCACCCAGAACTAGAACCAAACATGGAGAAGCAGCATTTAGTTCCTATGCTCCAGTTTAAGGTTATGGTCAAACTGTTTTTGTTTGTTTTACTACCTGTTTTTATCATATTTTTATCTTTACTTGCTTTTGTTCTACTTTTATTTTTATTCTATTTTATTGTTTAAATAACGCAAAGCACTTTGGATTGTCCTTGCACTTAATTGTGCTAAACAGGTAAACTTGCCTTGCCATGCCTAAGGTACTTGTCTTTGGACTTAGTGGATCATGCCATACCCCTCCTGTTGATCTAGGTCCCCTGGCAGTGTATACCATATTACCAAAAGTATTATTGAATAAGGATCTCAATGAATTCCAGCAAAGAACTGTGATAGGATGCCACCTGTGCAATGACTCCAGTCATTTAATTTCCTTGCTCCTAAATATCCTTTTGTCGACTTTAAGCTTAAATTGAAGAAGCAGGGTCGGTGGATGCTGAGGGTCGCTAACTTTCTGCAGATTCAATCACTACACAAACCTCCCAAAACTTATGGGGGCCTTTAGATTACCTGAAGAACAGGTGGAATAGGTTTCCATGGTCAAGCAGCTGCATCTAAGCCATACATCACCAAGTGAATTGCAAAGCTTTCATATGCAGTGGGTTACGGTACATAAACCCTTTGAATCCAGGGTAGTTGAGACGTATTCTCTAGCTTTAGTTCCAGTGAAAGAAACTCTTAATTCTTCAGCATATTAACACATTTTTGGAGAATTCCATGCTTCCAACATTGTGGGAATGCTTTGGATCTGGCCCCTACCTCTTCCAAAATGAATGTGCACCAGCGAACAACGCAAGGTTCATGAAGACATGGATGGCAGAGTCTGGTGTGAACTTGACTGCCCTGTACAGAGTCCTGACCTCAGTCCAGCATAAAAAATTCAGTATAAATTAGAGTAAAGTCTGAGAGTCGGAGCTCCTCGTCAAACATCAGTCTATGCAGTGTATTCTCATTATGAGTTCGTATGAAATCGTACGAAAAGTTATGCACCGTAATTTCATACGTTTTGGACGTTTTTTTCGTTGTATGCGCATCTGACGCATCATTCAAGAACATAGAATTTAAAAAACAATTAGCCCTAACCCTGACCCTAACCCTAAGATATAAAACAGCAAGCAACGTAGTTAGAGACATGAAGAAGTGATTATTGCACTGTTTTTCCCAGTTTTACGTCCGTCCGCGGATCTGCTTTTTTATTTTGTCTGCCAGCGCATGCGCACTGATCGGGTTTTTTGAGGAAAATCGTCCAAAACGTACGAAATAGTGTGCATAACTTTTCGTACGATTTCATACAAACTGATAATGAGAATATGTTGGTCTATGACCTCACAAATGCGCTTTTGGAAGAATGGTCAAAAATTCCCATAAACACACTCCTAAACCTTTTGGACAGCCTTTCCGGAACAGATGAAGCTCCTTTAGCAGCAAAGGATGGGCCAATTTCATATGGAACCCCTATGGATTAAGAACGGGATGTCACTTAAACTTTTATGTGGGTCAACATATATCAAATAAGGTAAAATCTAGTTGTGATATAGATTGAATTTAGATTTAATCTTAGAAAATCCTATAGTTCTAATTGAAGGGTTTGGATCAAACTATGTTCATGTGTTTGAATGGCCAAGTGAATCTGGGAGAGATATGAAAATTTTTCACAGTCATTCTTCATCCAATTTGATTGGACGTAAAGCTATTTTGCAAATAATTTTTTTTATGTCTTTAGATGTGCAAATATAGTGGAGAAACAACTAGGCTGTATTCTAAACTGATTTGTAAAATTCTTTAGGAAATAATGTACCATCATGTCACAATTTTGCAACAATATTTTGTCTTATCGCATGAAATCCTAATTAAATACTTTTAAGCTTGTGATTTAATGTGGCAAAACATGAAAAAGCTAAAGGAGTTCAGGTGTTGTAATTTATTCATTCTGACTGATTTGATCGTCTAGATCACTATCAGTACAACTGCCTTCCTTTGATCTTTCGCTGGGTATCTTGTTTGCATTCATCCTGATCAGTTTCCTTGTGGGTTTGTCTCCTGCATGCTCTCTCCAGGCTAAGTCCATCTCAAGTGTCCCACCCTCCTCCTTCACCCTCTATCTCTCTCCTCATCACCCCCACTCTGTCCCACGGCTGCTCGCCTCACAGCCCATCAGAATGACAATAGTATTGATGTAAAACGTGTCGCCTTTGGGCCGCTGGAGCACATAACCCCTGCGTGCCTGGCCCAGCCACCTCTGCCGTTTTATGGCTTTATTGTGGACCCCTTTTATGCCTTCTTCTCTGTCAGGCTGGGTAGAAGACAACTGGGAAAATTCCCTATATACTTTCGTAAGAGAGGGATATGTGCGTGTGAGTACGTGCTTGTATGAGGATCAATTAGCCAGGGCAGAAGCTCCTAAGAAACAAAAAAATTAAAAATCCTTGTCAGCACGTATGTCAGCGTGTACTGCCAGGCGTCCTCTCGAGACCTCATCACCTGCCTCTGGCCGCTTTATGGGGGAGCTTTTTTTTCTGATCACGGATTAAACAAGTTGAGCAACAGATCCACTTCACCTTATTTCATGTGGGCCCTCCCTACATCTTCCTTCTTCTCTCGTTTTGCACTCTGTTCTTTTTCCTTCAACATTACCAGGGGGTTGGCGTGTGATTGACAGATGGGAACGAATAATAATTTTTTTTCGTAACCTAAGGCCATCTCCTGTGATTGGCTTGCCAGCTGACATCTCCAAACCTCATCCTACAACCCCCCCCCTCCACCCCACCAACACCACCTATATCTCCACCCCGCCTCCCTCCACTTTAATATTGGGCCTGTGGATGAGGCATCCTGAGGGAGAAAAAAGTCGGGAGAGAGAGGAAAAGATATCTACCTTAGGGAAGAACATCTTAGAGAGGGAGGGAAGGAGAGGACGGGTAGGAGCGTGTGCATAAGTGTAAGAGACACTTATTCTCTTAACTACTTGGAGACAGACACACTTTCCTGGCCCGACTCAAAGAAAGAGAGGGGAAAAACAGGGGGAAGATTTGTTTTTCCTTTTTTTTATTTGATCAGATATTTAAATTTTACCTTCATTCAACAATTAAACTACTCTGAAAGCTCCTCATCCTGGAAACCCTTCTTCACTGCCTGCTGGAAGTTCTGTGTATTGATCAGCTTACACACACTTGACAAGGCTTACCTCATGGATTTGTATCTGATTGGATATTTGCTGTGTGTGTGGTTGTCCAGCTCACGAGCGCTCGGAGGCTATCCCATCTGGTGGTGAGTAAAATAAAAATAAATAAATAAATCCACAGTTTTAAGGCATCACACTGTAAGTCTATTTGGTCAAGTGATCATTTTCTGAGGGTGCAATTTTCAGTCGACTGCGTGGAAAAATGTTCTCTGGTCCAGTCCAAAGAATCTTAACCTCAAATTCTAGTGTAACGGAAAAGGTTTGCCATGCTTTTTTCCCCTTCGTGCTCAGATCCATTTATCATAATGCAGCATGTTGTTATAAAAAAGATGAATTTTGCTTTTGGGAACATTTAAATTATTCTGAAGTAGATTTTGCTTTTTAAATATAAATAAATAAATCTGTGTGGGTTCGGCAGCTCACTGTAAGTTTGACATCAGTTTGTTGTTTTTAAATTAGAGTATTGCTTTGGAGAGAAACCTTAAATTGCTATAACAATAAGCAATTAGTTTTATATTTTTGAGTGTAAAGGAAAGGCAATATTTGCTTTTTGGTTTTGGTTTGCTAGTATGTGTGCCAAAAAAACGACTTATCATTGTTTTAATCGGTGGGAAAAGCTGTCCACAGATAAATGTGTTTTATTAGAGTCCTAATTTTATTTTCACTTTTTTTTCTTCTTAATTGATTGATAAAAAAGCAAAAAAAATCTTACCTTTTAACTCCAAAAATCCGTTTGTGTAATAAAACCTACCAACGTATGACAGAACTCTGTCTTTTGGACCACCCCTCTCTACTTGTTAGAGCTACTGCACTCATGTAGCCCGACCAGCATGTGGTCCCATCGTGGCGGCGTCCAAACCGCGAGCATCTTCTTCTGGTTTCGTTTACAGCGCAGACAGCTGCCAGGCACACAGGCCACAGGGGCTGTAGCGTTAATGTAAGAGAGGACTTTACGTACGCCCACGCCTGGCTTCAGCAACAGTCACAAGACAGGAGTGACAAAGAGCTCAGGATCCTCTCCATGTGGATTACCTGCAGCTGTTCTCTTCAAGGAGCTTACATGACACTGGTGTACTGTTTGTGCCCTAACAATGCAGACTCCTTTTGATTCGGGTACCAAGTTCTGACGTGTATTGGGTCAGAAGAAAGGGGGGAGAGGGGTTGCAAAGATGAAAGAATATGTTGGGATCATAGCTTCAGGTGACTGGAGACTATGTGTCAAACAGGACTGTCGGTGGCATCACCCTGCAGGATCCTGAGAGGTGACAAAACGAGGTAGCTGTGTATCAGGCAGGAGAGTGCAGAGTTTCAGCGAGAGCCAGAGTTGCGTCTTCTCAGCTTCTTCCTCAGGGGGGTATGCGAGCAGGGGAGTGATGACTTAGCCATAAATCCTCAAGCTGAGGCGGGACAAGTTGAAGAAAGAAGAGTTCTGACTGCTTCATGCCTGGGTGCCTTCTGTTTTACAAGATGGGCTGTTGAAAACAAAACGGTGCATGAATATCTCCAGGGTTGTGTACTTGCACACGGAGATAAGGTGTCCCATCAAGAAGAAAACAAGCGCAACACGTGAAGTATCTGCTTTAAGAGAAATAAGGAAGTGCCATCATGTTAGATGGATAGAACTGACGGTTAAAGGTGCCAAAGTGTACATACCCAGCAATTTTCAAGGATTTTATTTAGATTCCATGAGATCGCTCAACATAAGTAGTTTAATTGTAGGGTGGAAGTAGAACGATTGGTTTAATAACTTTTTACAAATAAAATATAAAAAGTATACTGTGCATCCGTGTTTCACCCCCAGGGGGTAAATACTTACATACACCTTGCTCTACAATTACAGCTTCAAGTCTTCAGCATATCAACAGATTAAGTTTTCTCCCTCTTACTCCCAAAACCGTCAGACACATTTGGGACATTGGAATTTTTTCTTTTTTTCAGAATACCACAAATAAGTTAACTAAGGATAACTGAAGTTTTTACAGCTGTAAATCTTTTCAAAATACACAAAGTTTAGTCAGACTGGATGTGAGTGGCCATAAATATAAATTTTGCCACAGATTTGGTCTGTACTTTAAATGGGCCGTTTCAACACAGGAATATGCTTTGATTTCAACTACTGCATATTATCCTTTGCTGAATAATTAGAGATGTTGTCCTGCGAGCAGGTCAGCCTCAAAAGTTCGAAGTCTTGTTCATTCTCAGCCAAGGACTGTTTTTAAGATGACATGTTATATTATGTTTTTTCTATATACATTATGTTCTGCATGTAGGGCAAAAAGTCCAACGTTTGGGCTAATTTGATTAGAGTATCTTCTTCCCCATGTTTACTGTCCGCTATACGTCTAATACTACTAAAATCTAGACTACTAATTCCGTAAAAATTCAAAAATAGCCACTGGACTTGGTTTCCAAGATTTGAAGACGTTTCACCACCTCTCCAGGAAGCTTTCTCAATAAAAGTCCAGTGGATATTTTTGAATTTTTACGGAATGACTATGACCTGGATGACTGAGAATCTTCATCAGCATCTAGACTACTAAAGTTTGAAGCTTAGGATTTTGTTACCCTTCAATGAATTACTGTACTACCTCAACCCTGACCTTTCTGTTGTGTTTCCTTGTCTTTTATGATGCTGTTTGTTTAATACTAAGGAATTTACAGAACACTCTGATATTGTGATCAAATTAGATGAAGGTAAACTCCATTTAAAAAGGAAGGTACTTAATTGCAAAGGATTAATGAAACTGTTTCGCATGCATATCCAAAGTCAGTTCTTGAGGGCTGCTGTCCTGCAGGTTTTAGTTTCCCCTGCTTTAGGACAGCTGATTCTGATTATTGCAATTAAGCAAAAGCCTGTTAATCAGCAATCAATGGAAATCAGCTGTGCTGAAGCAGGGAAACCTCAGAAACCTGCAGGACAGCGCCCCTCAAAGACCGACTTTAGGCATGCCTAGTATATCCTTTTCCCATCTTCTTTTTGTTCTGTCTGCCACATTAAATCTGCATGAGACATGATGATGTTAGTGGCTGCTGAAAATTCCTTTCAAGACAGTTTCACTCCACACAACAGCTAACGCCTCTGATCTGACTCAGACATCCTGCAGAGATTCTTTATTGAGCAACTAACCACAAAAAAGCACTTTTAGTAAACAAGGATATTGTTAGAGGTCATATTTGTGACAATTTGTTAAGCTTGTATGCTTTATTCTAAGCCGTTCTGTCAGTAAGTTTGTCTTTCCTTCAAAAAGCAGCAATAGATGAAAAAGAATGATGACAGTCACTTTCAACAAAGACTTAACTCTATAAAAATATTCATCAGACATCAGCGGAGGTTAAGCTCGTATCACAGACAGGATGCTTTAATCTGATAACTGCTTTTTTTTGTTTTTATGCCTTAATAGCTCCTTTTGAATCCTCAACCTAAATCAGAGAAATTGCAGGAAAATTCATTCTGCTGCTTTTAATGAGACATGGATCATTTTCAAGTTAAGAAAAATCTAAAATACACTGTAGGAAATTAATAAAAACAAAGAGAACTACAGGGTAAAAATAACAGGATAATTAATTTGACCTTTTTCTTCGTAATAATAACTGAAATGACTCAGCTTTGATAAAAATGGATCAAAACCTTTTTAAAAAATCAATTTCATTTCATTTGAGAAGGTCAAATTGTAAAGATTTTGCTTTATTACTATAATCTACCGGACAAATGTTACCAGATCAGCCTGAGTGGCTTAAACAAGAATCTGGAGTCCGTCTCTGGGGTTCAGGAATGCCATTATCTGATGTGAAAATCATCCCCTTTTCCTCCAAGCATTCAGTCCTCAATCCCAAAAGCTGACAAAGAGGTCACTTACCTACGGTGAGAAAATCCTCTGTCAGCTATCTCCAATTGAAAAGATCAAGGATGTCCATGTATTAATGTGAAATATCTTCCGGAGTGTGGGAAAAAAAGGAAGGAAATTCCTAAACAATGTTATTCAAGAGCAACTAACTCAAATCTAATTGAATCCTGTGCCATGAGTGGACACTGTGACCATAAACAAAAGAAAAAACAGATTGTGTAATATAGAAAAAAACTACAACAACTCGTCCCTCTAAGGTAGAAATAGCCCCTCATTTGGATTTAATCATGGTGTTCAGTTTGAGGTCTCATCTGGGTTTATCAAACATATTCTTGTTCCAGTTGCAAGTTGTAAAAGCCTTTTTTTTTTTTACTGTTTCAGTGTAATGACCACTGCAAACAAAAAACAGTAAAAGTCCTGATTTTTCTATTTCATGTTATATAATTAATGACTAAAGTAACACATTCACACATTCACGAATATACTATGACAGTCTGGTTGAGCTGGGTGGAAGAAATCTATCTTTGCATAGTGACTTTATTTTATTTTTTTAACATGACCCAATAGTTTAAGACTTCTGAGTAATGAATCAGAGCAGTGCGCATCATCCACAGGTGTAACGAAAGCTGTAGCATCAGAAACTTCTTAGTGTGGGTCATTACTGAGCAATACACTGAAAAGGCCTTTTCAAATTTAATCAATGGTAAAGATAAGCTCTATGTCTTTACCAATAATCAGTGGGTAATGCAGCAGTTTGCAGCTGCTGACAGTAATTTTTTCAGGTTCATCTGAGGAGTGATGTTATGCAAAAATGCTTTTACCATAAGGTTTAGACTGGTTACCATGTAGCCAATACTGGTCAAATTCCAGTACATTGAGCAATATTAACCTATAGTCCTACAGGAACTAGTGAAAAAACATGCTCAAAGGTTTCACACAGCATTAATTGAAATTAAGCATAAAGTGCTCTTGATTTATCTGCAGTGTGCCTGCGGTAACGTATGCTAATGCTTACATTAGCACACATCTAATGTAACTTGCTAAGTGTTGTAAATTTAAACCTTATATTAAAAGCTTAAGCTTAACTTTTTATTTGTTATTGACTCCAATAATTTAATGAATTTCAAGACCAAGTGCTTTAGCTAAAAAGAAAAGCTTTATCTAAAATATACCAGTCTCTTAACAATTTTAAGCAATATCCAATAAAAGTTTTGGACTTGTTACAGAAAAAAAGGGGCTTTAGAAATGTTACTGTTAAACTTATCATATGCAAATGTTTGCACAAAATGAATTTCATGTACAGCTGCAAAATGGTTCATTTAGAATTGATGAAAAGCCCAGATGTTCTGTAAGTACAGTCTTTCTGAGATTTGTCATGTATTACAATAAAAATAAACCTGCAGACTACATAAACTTCACCAATCAAAACAGACAATAATCTAATATGGTCTAACCTAATGGATTTTATTCGTTCTTATCTAATGAGGCTAAGGTTTGCATACCATAAATGTACATAAAATCAGATTTCATCAAAAAGTAGACATTGCACTGCAAAAAATGTAAATCTAAGTAAGTACATTTTTCCTAAAACAAGTGCATTTCTTCTTGAATTGAGCAGGTAATTAAGACTTTTTGCCAATGGAATAAGACAGTTTCCATTTAAAATAAGAAAAAACAACTATATTCTCTTACTTCAAGTGCATAATATCTAATTTATCTTATTTTAAGGGTAAAAATGCTCATTCCATTGGCAGATCATCTTATTTTCCTGCTCAAAT